>NW_026112252.1:292500-377500 GCF_024679095.1 Eriocheir sinensis
AGCTTTTTTTTCCATCTCGCTGTGTTTTCCCATTCCCTCTACCGCCTCCTATTTCCTCCCCCATCCCTCACTTTTCACCATTCAGCTCCACCTCTACCCCCTATCCCTCCATTTTTTTCCATCGCGCTGTCAGTTTTGCAATTCTTCACCTGAGCAGCAAAATTTACGCGTCCCGCTGGTCCTTTTAATAACACGGCGTCCAGGTGGAGGCAAGAAGAACGAGGGAACGAGATGATGAACCACGGGAGCCTGGAGGCGTGGAGAACAACTGTGCGGTGGTGTTCAATTGAGCTGGCAGGCGGTACAGTCGAGGGAAGGATGATGAGGTGTTTACAGGAGTGTGTTGATGACAGTGTCCGGTACATGAAAGCTAAAGATATATGTGGCTGGGATGTGAAAGAGAAGTTGATCGCGTAAGTGTTTATACTGAGCTTGTTAGGATATATTATAAGTAAAATTACTGTGTTTGAGAAATGGAGTGAAGCAGAGTGATTAAAATATTAGGGTGACAAAAAGTATTAGAAGAAATGTGAATAATGCAGAAATAAGGACAATTACCTGACTTGTGAGAAGATACTAACGAGGGAAATGTGATGAGGTGCTTAGAGGAGTGTTGATGTTAGGGTAATGTACAAGAGAAGATGGCGCCACTATAAACACTTGCCTGCGCCATGATGGGCTGGGGCCGACTACCATCCAGGCCCCTCAAGATAGCCTGCCGGCGCTATAGATGGCGGCACTATAAACGTTTGCCTGCGCCATGACGGGTTGGGGCCGAATAACATCCAGGCCCCTCAAGCAAGCCTACCAGCGTAATAGGCGGAGACGTAAAAAAAAAAAAAAAAAGGTGTTCACATAAAAAAAAAACATGAAAATAAAGTTGATATTCTTTTTACAGCAAAGAAAGCAGGAAAACTAAATGACAAAGGAAAAACGAAAAAAATATAGTCTGCCAAGCACGGCGATATAAAAGAGGAAAGCATGATGGTGTTTACAGGCGAGGATGTCGATGTTAAGAATCTCCAGGTAAACATAGGGGTGTATGGAGGACTGGGTCGTTAAGAAGAAAAAGCTAACAGTGGAGGCGGTATTTTTTTTTTTCAACAAAGGAGGCAGCTCAAAGGCACAAAAAAGAAAACAATAATAAAAAAAAGCCCGCTACTCGCTGCCCCCAAAAAAGAATTAAAAGAGGTGGCCGAAAGAAAGGTCAATTTCGGGAGGAGAGGTGTCCTCATACCCTCCTCTTGAAAGAGATCAAGTCGTAGGCAGGAGGAAATACAGATGAAGGAAGGTTTTTCCAGAGTTTACCAGCGTGAGGGATGAAAGAGTGAAGATGCTGGTTAACTCTTGCATAAGGGGTTTAGACAGTGTAGGGATGAGCATGAGTAGAAAGTCGTGTGCAGCGGGGCCGCGGGAGGGGGGGAGGTATGCAGTTAACAAGTTCAGAAGAGCAGTCAGCGTGGAAATATCGATAGAAGATAGAAAGAGAAGCAACATCGCGGCGGAATTTAAGAGGTAGAAGGTTATCAGTAGGAGGAGGAGAGCTGATGAGACGAAGAGCCTTAGACTCCACTCTGTCCAGAAGAGCTGTGAGAGTGGAGCCCCCCCACACGTGAGGTGCATACTCCATACGAGGGCGGACAAGGCCCCTATGGATAGCAACTGCGCGGGGGAGAAGAACTGGCGGAGACGATACAGAACGCCCAGCCTCGAGGAAGCTGATTTAGTAAGAGAAGAGATTGAAGTTTCCAGTTGAAATATTGAGCTTGCAAGGATATATCAATTTACTGTGTTTGAAACAGCGAGAAAAAACATTGTAATATAAAGATGACAAGATATGAAAAAAATGTGTGGATAATTTTACGCCAGCTGATGGAAACAATGTGAAAAGAAAGTATTTACTGGTGACACTGAAACTCTTCCACTCAATTTATCTTTTTTTTTCTTTCTATCTTTCTTTCGTTTTCTTTCTTCCTACCTCTAAATGTCACCCCTCCCCCTCCCCCCCCCCTCCCCCATCCACACACATCCCACACTCACACTTATAATCGCTCTTGATATTTACATAATTGATACGTTTTTTTCTTCATGAACATAATTTAGAGAAAGTACACATGTACGTACGCATCCCATGGAACGGTGCCACTTCTACGGAACAAATTGTTCAAGAGTGTCGCATCTGTGGGGAGTGTTTGGACGCATGTGTGTGCTTACATTTCTTATCTTATATTTCAAATGAAAAAATAGAAAATATTTTCTTACAAAAAACCTTAGGCAGGGATAGTGGGGTCGTGTTGCACCTCAGAAATGTAAGGAGTTGTCTGAACGACCACCTGTTTTAAAACTATATTTAAATGAAAGGTATTAGAATGCTCTTGCCTGTATGCTTCAGCTCAGTGTGATGAGCTGAGTTTATTTTCTCTCTCGTTCTCTGCGGAATGATTATAGCTTCCAGGTCTGAGACGCGTGCCCAGAGCGTGACGGAGGTGAGATCGGGATGGAGCCACACATTCCGCGTTATTCATTTATCATGTAAAAATTCCCTGGTTCAGTCACGCTTGTTCGCGTGCTATCAACGATTGAGGCAGCTCACAGAAGGTGCCGGAGCCTTAGAACTTTTGCTAAAAATGGTCTTCACATTTATGCCAAGAATCGTGCCAAATCTGTTCTCAGACTTGCCAATAACTCCTTCATCAATAAATAAAAATATTGAAATTTTCCTAAAAAAATTGTTTCCATCTACCTGAAAATAGCTCCCACAAAACTCTCTCTCTCTCTCTCTCTCTCTCTCTCTCTCTCTCTCTCTCTCTCTCTCTCTCTCTCTCTCTCTCTCTCTCTCTCTCTCTCTCTCTCTCTCTCTCTCTCTCTCTCTCTCTCTCTCTTTTTTGTCTAGTCTGCTTTCATTCCGCTCACCCATCTTCTAATTTACTCCTGCTTATGATCATTCTCTCCCAGTTTTAATTCTACGTTTTCATCTTTTTTTCCTTTTCATCTTCCACTCTTTTTATTCATCGTTTTTTTTCAATTTTTCCTTTTTCCTCTTTCCTTTTTATTATGTTTTTTTCATTTTTTTTTTCTGACGGTCTTTGCAATACATTCTGCTCAAATTAAACTGTTTCCATTGATTTTCCTTTTTGATTCTCCTTTTCCTTCTTCCTTTTCCTCTTCTTCCTTCCAGTCCTCACTCTGTTCTACTTCCTCATTACCCTACTCCAAATTTTCCTTTTAATCTTGTTCTTTTTTTCTTCCTTTCGTTTCTTTTTTTATTTTCCTTTAACACTTTTACTCTCCCACGTCAACCTTCTCAATCTCCTCTTTCAATCACTTCCTCTTCCTCTTCTACTTCCTTCTAATCCTGACTCTCCTCTTCTTCTTCCTCATTATCCTACGCCAACTTTGCTTTTTATATCATATCTTTTTTTTCTTCCATCTCAATCTCCTCTTTCTCCTCATCTTTCAATCACTTCCTCTTCCTCTTCCTCTTCTACTTCCTTCTACTTTCCTCTCGCACGTCTGCCTTCTCAATCTCCTCTTTCTCCTCCTTCCTCTTCCTCGTCTACTTTCTTCCAGACCTCACGCTCTTCCTTCTCATTATCGTACTCCAAATTTTGCTTTGAATCTTTTTTTTCATCCCTTTAATTTTTTTTTATGTTGCCTTTACACATTTTTTTCTCGCACGTCAATCTTCTCAATCTCCTCTTTCTCCTCCTCTTTCAATCACTTCCTCTTCCTCTTCCTCTTCCTCTTCTACTTCCTTCCAGTCGTCACGCTCTTCTGCTTCCTCATTATCTTACTCCAAATTTTGCTTCTAATCTTTTTTTTTCCTGCCTACCTCTCATTCTTAATTTGGCTCACATCTTTTCTCCCGCGCGGCCATTCTCCAAACCCTCTTTTAGTTCCTCATTATCTCAATCTAAATTTTGTCATCCATTTTGTTTTCTTTCCTTTCATCTCGTCCTCTTCTCCGCCCCATCCGGGTTTGTCCTTATCCTTCCTGTTCTTTCGTTTTTTACGCCTTATGCGTATACTTTTTTTATCCGTCGTCTTTGCTGTTTGTATCGGCTGTTTTGGCTTTTTGTCTTTTCATTTTATTGTTCTTGCCTTTCATCTTCCTCCTTCCTCCTATTTCACTTTTGTATATTATTTTTTTTACTTTTACTTCCTCGTTTTGCTTTTCTGCGTTTCGTACATTCTCATAATATTAATCTTCCCAATTTCTACACATTTTTATTCCTTCTTTTTATTGTTTTCTTCCAACTTTTTCTATTTCTTTTCATATCCTCTTACTTTTTCATATATTCTAAGTCTTATTTCGCCTCTTATCCCTTCTCCCTACTCTGCCTTGCTTTAATTCTTCCATCGCCTTCCTCGTAACTTCCTTTTTGTATCCTCTACGTTCTTTGAGTTCTAATTCCTTGACATTTTTTCTTCACTTCCTTCTCCCGTTTTCTTGTTCATCTTCTTGTTTCGTGTTTGCATATTTTGTTTTCACCTCATCTAATATTTTTTTCCTTTACTTTTCTTCTCCGTTCCTCTTCTTTTCCTTCTTTTCTTCCTCTTATTCCTTCAAAACTCTCACTTACTCATACTTATTATTTCCATATTTCTCCTTCTCTTCTTTTTTTCTACTCAAAAACTTTCCTTCGATATTTGGGTTCCCCTTTTATCATTTTCCTCCTATTCTCTTCCTCTTTTGCAGTAGTGGTGGTGATGGATGGGTGGGGGGCGGCTGTATGGTAGTTCTGGCGGTTGAAGAGCCTGCCATGATGGTATTAATGGTAGTTATCCAAGTGGTGGGTGATTAGTAGTGGTGGTAGCGGCGGTGTTCGTTATAATGTTGTTGGTAGGTATGCCTATTTTGAATTTGAATCTGCGGGTTTGATGTACCATGTTTCACTGACTATTCTTCCAGTGTGTGTGTGTGTGTGTGTGTGTGTGTGTGTGTTCTGTGTCACATTTTGCACAGCTCTCCTCCCCGCCCTTCTCGTGGCCTGACAGCCAATCACACAGCAGAGCCGCGTGTGGGATTTGGATGGGGCAGTGTCACGAGTTGCGTCCCGCAAGGGTCGGTGCTGGGTCCTCTGCTTTATATTATTTTCATCAATGACTTGGACAGAGGAATTAGTAGTGATGTCAGTAAGTTCGCAGATGATACCAAGATCGGTAGAGTAATCCAATCAGACAGGGCCGCTAGGGTTCTCCAGGATGAGCTTGACAGACTATATGATTGGGCGGGGAAGTGGCAGATGGAATTCAATGTCGGGAAGTGTAGCATTTTGAGTGTAGGTAGGAATAACTCCTCACACAATTACTCCTTAAATGACACTCCTCTAAACAGGTCCGGGCGTGAGAGAGACTTAAGCTACGGTCACACTTGCTATTGTTAACGCAAGCCTGGCTTTTGTTTTCGCTGGCTTGCCAGCGATACGCGCGGCAGTCTGGTCACACCACATGCAAAGTCCGCTAGCTAGCTAGCTAGCGGATCATATCATAACAACACTAGCCGCTATGGAGGAAGCACTTCTTGGATTCGCTCTGTCCACAATTACTCTTGCCACTTGTTTTGTAGCCAGTGAGGACTTAAAGAAGAAAAGAAAAGTGAAACGAAAGTGGATAAGACCATGGCTGGCAAGTGTGTTCGCTCTTGCTCTTGCTGTACAGGTGACCCGTTAGAAAGTCACCGAGGTCAAATAAGAAATGAATATTATATTTCCATTAAAGAAAAAAAATACATTTGGAAATTTTCTTGTATTGTCGTTTAGCTTTTATATTACGCATTTAAAGTACCTACACAAAAAGAAATGGAATATTTTTTTATTTCATGTATGCTTAATAAACGATAGTTTCTTATTCCCTTCCATTCGGCTACCGCTGCCGCCAGCAGTACGGCCAGTGAAAACGGTCCGTATCGATAGCTCAAAGCAGCCGATATCATTAGCTCGTGCAGCGCAAATGGCTGGCCGATCAAGCCGTACCGCTGGATCCAGCGATATCAGTAGCTAGTGTGACCGCACCTTTAGGAGTCCTAGTGAGCGATGACCTCCGTCCTAGGGCTCAATGCATTCAGGCTAAAAATCGGGCCATCAGAGTACTTGGTTTCATCTCAAGGAGCGTAAGCAATAGGAGCGCTGAAGTCATCCTCAAACTTTGCTTAGCATTAGTTAGACCTCATCTCGATTATGCAGTTCAGTTCTGGTCCCCCACTATAGAATGGATATCAAGATGTTAGAATCTGTACAGAGGAGGATGACAAAGATGATTCAGGGGGTGAGAAACTTGCCTTATGAAGACAGGCTGAAGCACTTAAATCTACACTTTCTAGAAAGGCGAAGGTTGCTAGGAGACTTGATCGAAGTCTACAAATGGATGAAGGGCTTTAATAGAGGGGATGTCAATAAGATTTTGATAGTAAAAGAGCCAGGCAGGACGCGTAGCAATGGTTTTAAGTTAGACAAATTCAGATTCAACAAAGACATAGGCAAGAATTGGTTCACCAATAGAGTGGTGGACGAATGGAACAGGCTTGGGAGCCATGTTGTGGGTGTCAAAAATTTATTTGACAGGGAATAAGAAAAAATAAAACTACAAAAAAATGGGGGGAGTAATTATAAGAAAAATGCTACTCCTACTTAGAGGAGAGGACTAGATTACACAGCTAACGGCAACAACAAAAATGCTACTCCTACTTACGAGGAGAGGACTAGATTGCACAGCTAACAACAACAACAAAAATGCTACTCCTACTTACGAGGAGAGGACTAGATTGCACAAGTAACAACAGCAACAAAAATGCTACTCCTACTTACGAGGAGAGGACTATATTACACAAGTAACAAATAAAAAATAAGTTAACCAGCAAACTAACTTAAATAAAACGATGCTTCAAAGAGCTGCTTCGAATAGCGCTTCAGAGTGCGAGGGAAGGCAGCGAGAGGAAGCGAGCCTGTCAGAGGCAGCAGCTTATAGCTATTGAAAGAAGACGGGTCGGCGCTGGTTGTGATCCACCGTCGGGCTCGATATTTACTTAGACACGGCAAGCAGTCGACGCCCTGGATTTCTACTACTTACTGCCGGGATACGTCAAACTACAATACTGCTCCCGCATCACCAGCCTTACCAGATACGGCGAGCAGACACGACGCCCGGACTACTATACTACTAACAACTAGGATTCGTCGATCAACAATACTGCTGCCTGTCATTAACACCCTGATGGTTACAGCTAAGTACCTTTCTAGCATTAATCCTAATTTGGCCAAATAGGGGAGGTGTTAGGAGGGGAAAGAAATACGCACGACTCAAGAGAATCGGAGACGTTGCGTATGAAGCAGTACTGTACGTGTGGTGCGTCATAACGTCCACGCGACAGAAGGGCAGTAAAGTGTTCGGCACCACGAATAAGCGGTGTCGTTACGGAGCATGAAAACAACAAACCTCAGGTAAATTATATTAATAGTTCAGAATCACCTGAGGTTGTCATGCTAAAATAAATTAACTTTCACAACAATTCACTAAATCATTACGTTTCGCCCTTTTCAGTGGTTTGTTAAGTGTACGAGGACAACATTCAAATAACTGGAATCCATCTCCCCTTATGTGAGTAGAAACCTGAACACCTTTTTATAAACCCAGCATTTAACTGTGAGCCACACCTACGAAGGTGAGGGGATTTCAGAGGGTTTACCCCAATAAGTGGCTACATATTTTCCACAGCTAAAATTAATGGTCCTTCGAACCGGATTTCCAGTTGTTTGAATTGTAATGAGTTACAGGGTTGTTATTGGAGGTCATTCGCAGGTTCCTAACTTTATACCAGCCCTACAAGATACAGAAATTGAAATCTGTAAAGTAAATGGCGGAAAACTTAAAGATTTTTGGGAGCATTCACGATTCCATGTAATGCGGGAAGATGAACACGACTTAGCCATTCTGTTCTTGGGCGGCAATGACGTTTATGATGGCTGCAGTCCTCGGGAACTAGTTAATGAGATACTTCGAATCACTGACCACCTTCAACAACTTAATAAACGAGTGGCTGTCACATTACTGGAGCCTCGACATTACAGTAATGGTAATAGATTTGGAGTTAGTCCTACAACTTATAATAAGGTTTCAAAAGCAATTAATAAAGGTTTGTGGAAAAGTTTAAAGAACAAGAACATTCGAACCATCAACTTGGGAGCGAAACCCTTTGCAGCAGGACACACAGCTGATGGTGTGCACTTTGAGCCACTAACAAAATTCTACATTGCTTCAAAATTCAGGAATTGTGTTGAGCACCACCTTAATAAAGCAACTTAGATTTAATATAACAACAATGACTTCTATCGAACAGTGTAAAAGATCCTTGCAAGCCTTTAAAGGCCACATAACAAGAGCCATCAACAACTGCAATTCGATTATCTCAAGTGAAACTATAGATATAGATAAATTGTAAACATCAATTTCTTTCCTCGAGAGAAAGTGGCCTGGGTATGAAGAAGCTTACATGAGTTTAGAAGCAACAATGATAGCTTCTGATGTGGGATCTGACACGAGTTCGGAGCAAGAAGAATACTATACAGTTTGGGAGAACTATCAAGACAATTTGGCGAAATTTAAATCTCGCTTACGAAACCTTGGTGAGAACCCAAAGAATGAAGCTCCCAGAGTAGGCACTATGGCAATAGCAAAGCTGCCCATAATTAAATTGCCAACGTTTTCAGGCGACTACACTGAATATGAATCCTTTTTTGATCAGTTTCAGGCCCAAATCGGGAAACGAAGTGACTTAGAGCCAGTAACCAAATTACAGTATTTAAAGTCTCAATTAAAAGGCAGTGCACTAGACTTAATTAAGAATATTCCATCTCTTGATGTTAACTACCAGCACGCTGTTGATGCTTTAAAGGAAGTTTATGGAGATGGGGAAAGGATTAAAAGAGGCATCTTGAGTAAAATTCTAGATCTTGCATCTCCTACAGTAACTAACAGTAGGAATGATCTTGAGTCCTTTAGAATATCTTTAATAAACTTAACAAGGGCACTGAAAGACAAAACAGACTACTCGGACTGCGAGTGGATAATAGCCTTCATGTTCCAACGTAAGCTTCCTAAAGCAGCTATTCATCAACTCTACCTAAAATATGGGAAGAATAATTTTCTATAGAGGAGATGACAGATGGCCTAAAGCATCTAGTATCTCACATGGACATAGAAGATGGACAGGTGAGCAAGAAGTCAAAGGATAATAATACTTCAACGAATGGGAAACAAAATGCAAAAATTGATATTGGAACGTATTCCTATCACAAAGGAACTGATCAAGCTAAACCTAAATCAAAAGTAAACCTTCAGAACAAAGGAAAATTTGTATGTATGTACTGCAGCGGTCAACACTATACAAGTGAATGTGAAAATTATGCTACAGTGGCAACGAGACAATCTCGCTTGATGGAATTAAACCGATGCAGTAGATGTGTTAGTACACAACACAATGCAGACAATTGCAACATGGTGTTACTAGACTGCAAAAGATGTCATAAAGGTAAACATCATACCGCACTGTGTGTTTCCAAGGTTAAAGGCAGGAGTAGTAGTGTTCAAGAAGAACGTCCACAAACCACACAGCAAGCTGTCATGTCAGTTAAAGGCAAAGTGAAGTCTAGATCAACAGCACTTCCCACAGCAACCATAGAAGTTCGCAATGAACATAGCAAACAAAAACTATATACCAGAGCGTTCTTTGACCAAGGATCTCAGTGTACTTTTATCAAAGAAGACTTGGTTAAGAAGCTACAGTTGAAGATAAGTGGGAAAGTTAGATTGGCTATGTCTGGGTTTTGCATTCAAAGGATTATGAAGAGTATAACTTGGTACGCCCGGTTGTTCGTCTTGGTAACAGGCTTAAAAGAATAACTGCCTTAGTAGTTGAGCGGCTCCCAGGAAAAATCAGTGTGCCAGGACTAACCAGAGTTGCAAAGATGTTGAAGGAGGCTGGGCTAGAACTTGCGGACAAACATTTGACTAGTGATGTAATAGATGGAATAGAACTTGTCATAGGTGGAGACTTCTACGGAGAATTTATCACAGGTCTCGCAACTTACTCTCAAACTCGACTGAGTGGAAGCCCTGGAGGGTATTTAATATATGGACAGATTCCTAATAACGAAACTGAATCTTCAGAAAATTCACAGAATGCACTGGTGGCCAGATTGTGTATCCAACCAGATCCTACGGAGATCAAACAGCTGATGGAAGAAACTGAGGTGGAAATCCATAAACTGTGGGATTTAGACACCATAGGAATTGATACCCAGAAACCTCCACCAGATGACTGTTTGGCATACCAAGATTATCTAGATTCTGTACAGTTCAAAGGAAATAAGTACTTCGTCAGGCTGCCATGGAAATTGAATTGCCCTAAACTTCCCAGCAATTTTTCTATGGCGTTAGGACAGCTGAAGAGTTTAGCAAATACCCTGGCGGCACGAAATGAAGTTGAAGTTTATCATGATCTGATTCAGACTCAATTAGAGAATGATTTCATTGAGATAGTTCCAGCAGCATCTCCGACAGATCAGTGCCACTATCTCCCTCATCACGGGATTAAGAAAGATAGTGCTACAACTCCCTTGCGTATTGTATTCAACTGCAGTGCCAAGAGGAGCGGCCAACCGTCTCTAAACGACTGCCTAATGAAAGGACCCTCCTTAACTGAAAAACTAGGCGACGTATTGCTAAGATTCAGAACTAACAAGTACGCATTCAGTGCAGATATAAGTAAAGCCTTTCTGAGAGTAGGATTACAAGAGTGTGATAGAGATTTCACAAGATTTCTGTGGTATGAAAATCCGCAGAATCTTAGTTTTCCTCCAGTTACATATCGGTTCAAGTCGGTGTTATTTGGAGCAACCTGTAGTCCATTCCTCTTGCAAGCTACCATAGATTACCATCTAAGGAACTCTGACAATATTTACAAAACTCTAATAAGCCAGAACCTCTACGTGGACAACTTTCAAGGGACAGTTGATTGCCAACAACAACTATTTGATGTCTACGAAAATGCAAACATGGAATTAGCCAGGGCTAATCTTCCCCTGCGGGTGTGGGTCTCTAATAATGCGGCCCTTAATAGTAGAATTGCGGAGGATTTTGAAGATTATACAGTTCCTTCTTCTACTAGCGTATTGGGTCTGTACTGGGATGTTCAGAATGACGAGCTAAGTATCAAACCACCTGCTCTTGTGGACCACAGTTCCCTTAGCAAGAGGAAATTATTGTCTCTGATATCTTCAGTATTTGACCCGCTTGGGTTACTAGCACCAATTACCATCAGGGGAAAATTACTAGTAAAAGAAGCCTGGCAAATGAAGCGAGGTTGGGACGAGCCTTTGCCTCCCTCCTTTACAGAGGAATGGCTGAAATTAAAAGCTGATTTCTTGAAAGCAGATACCATCCTTTTCCCCCGAAATATAGGGCAAGATAATAAGTCATGTACGCTTCACGTATTTTGTGATGCCTCAGCGAAGGCGTATGGAGCAGTAGCCTACCTTGTGTCAGACGACAAGAGCAACATATTAACTGCCAAAGCTATAGTAACACCAATGAAAGTTCGCTCACTCCCACAATTGGAACTAACAGCTATACAAGTGGGAACGCAACTAGCAAAGTATGTTACAAACACTCTTAAGACTTTGAACATAGAAAATGTCTTCATATGGTCGGATAATGAAGCTGCTCTTCAATGGATAAAAAACAATAACAGCAATATAGTTTATGTCAAAACAGAGTAGCAAGTATAAGAGAACTCGCTTCTAACTTCAACTTTAACTACGTACCATCCAGCAGCAACCCGGCGGATCTTCTGTCAAGAGGAACATCCCTGGGTAATTTATTAAAGGAAACGCTCTGGATGCATGGGCCCTTTTGGATAGACCGTCCAGACAAGTGGCCAGCACAGAAAGAAAACGTGGTTAGCGTAAACACCGTAGTAGAGGCAGTTACTTGTGACCCCATATTCAAGGCTTCAGATATGTCTTCTCCTACAAAGATTATTAATGTAACCAATAATGTCTTCAAATTCATCAAGGCAGTTAAGCCTTCGGTGCAACTACCGAGTGCAATGACATACTGGTTGCAAGGCATACAACAGTATCATTATCAAGAAGAATACGAATATCTCACTTCTAAGAATTACTTCACTAAAGGAAAACTAAGTTTAGTAAGAAGCCTTGGTTTGTATATGGACTCAAACACTAAACTGATTCATTGTAGAGGCAGACTATCAAACAGTGATATAGGAATTCCGGCAAAATTTCCCATATTACTTCCTCGTCGATCTTGGCTTACCTCACTTATTGTGAGAAGAGCGCATGAACAAACATTGCATGGAGGGGTAGCCGAGAATCTGAGTTTAGTGCGGGAACAGTACTGGATACCAAAAGGAAGACAGATAGTAAAAAATGAGGTCAGCAAATGCCTTGTGTGTCGAATCATGAACGGAAGAAAGATGAAGCTGCCAGGTCCCCCTGCATTACCTAAAGAAAGGGTAATTCATGCAGAACCTTTTCATACGGTTGGGATAGACTACACGGGAAGTATAACTATCAGTAACCCTACGAACAATGGGTTTGATAAGTATTACATTTGCTTGTTCACGTGTGCCACTACACGTGCTGTTCACTTGGAATTAGCAAAGGACTTAACAGCGCAAACATTTATCAATTTGTTAAGAAGGTTCATTGCGCGGCGATCCTCTCCTAAAGTAATAATATCCGACAACGCCAGTAACTTCAAAGGGGCAGAAAAATTCCTACAAAATTTACATGAAGAGCCACTTGTTAAAGCTCACCTGAATAAACATCTGATTGAATGGAGGTTCATACCCCCCCGAGCCCCATGGATGGGAGGATTTTATGAACGGCTAATTGGTGTAGTAAAGAGCTGCATTAGGAAAGTTCTTTTCAAAAGGAAAATTTCTGAGGATGAATTACGAACCATCTTGACAGAAGTAGAAATGCGGATAAACAACCGCCCATTAACCTACATAGATGATGACGTCAGTCATCCGCAACCCTTGACCCCTGCACATTTGATATATGGGAGACGTTTACAGCCCATGCCTGTTGATATAGAAGATAAATCCACGGACCCAGACTACCTCAGCGTGGATGAATTGCATAACAGATACACATTTATTTGTGAGAGAATTAAACACTGGGAAAGGGTGCGGAAGAAAGAATACCTAATGTCATTACGCGAAAGGTTCTATGGAGCCCAACCACCGAGTGATAAAGACACCTTAAACGTGGGCGATATAGTGATCGTTGAAACTGAAGGAAACTGAGATTCTTGGCCTCTAGGAAGAATTACAGCCAAGCATCCTGACAAGTCTGGCACCACAAGAGTAGTGGAGGTGGTTTCTAAAGGAACAAAAGGTTTAAAGACCATTAACAAACTCATTCCCTTAGAGTTACACTGTGATCCTGAAGCGACTAAGACACAAAGGAACACAAAGGAAGAACAAACAACAGCAGACCTGCTGGTCCTTACGAGGCTGTTTGTGACAAGCTACACTAACTATCTAATCAAAGGTGGAAGATGAAGGACAGCAAAGGCGAAGGCTCCTCCCCACCCCCCCATCCCTCCAGCCAAAGCTGGCAGGAAAGGAAAAAGAACCATGCAGCATGGAAAAACTGCATGGAATTTATGTAGGAAAGAGGAAAGAACTACCATTACTGCTACCACTAACCGGGCAATAAAAGCGGACAAGGACACCAGTATTCGAAAGAACTTAACGTTATTACGACAATGAGTAATATCTTAGTTGCTGGTTGGATTCAAAACACTTGTCTAATCTATTCTTGAAGGCCGTAACTGTTGTACTATCAACGACATCACAAGGTAGAGAGTTCCAAACATTAACAACTCGATTGAAGAAGAAGTGTTTAGCTTCGTGACGAGAATCTTTACCACTTATCTTCAAATTGTGATTTCTTCTTGTTCTATTTGATCGATCAATTGTAAAGTAATCTTCCGCATTAATATCACTGAATCCTTTAAACATTTTAAACACTTCTATTAGATCGCCTCGCATTCTTCGTTTTGATAGGCTGAATAAATTTACTTCTTTAAGCCTTTGTTCATATGACAAATTTCTCAACCTAGGAATCATCTTTGTTACTCTTCGTTGGACCCGTTCCAGCTTTTCTATGTCTTTTCTGTAGTAGGGAGACCAAAACTGTACACAGTACTCTAGACGGGGTCGAACCAACGAATTATACAGTTTTAATATTACTTTTTCCGATTTATTATTAAAGACTCGTCCGATGAAGCCAACCAATTTGTTTGCAGTTTTAACTACCTCTGAACAATGCTGACCGGGCTTTAAATCGCTTGATATAGTGATTCCAAGATCCTTTTCTTTACTTACTGCAGAAAGTTGTTGGCCATTCATTACGTACCGAACGCGATTGTTATTTTTTCCGATGTGCAACACTTTACATTTCTCAACGTTAAATTTCATTTGCCATTGATTGGCCCAACATGCAAGTCGATCTATATCTGATTGTAAAGCTTCTTCGTCGAGTATCGCAGTTACTTTACTATCAATTTTTGTGTCATCAGCAAATTTTGATACTTTGCAAATGAGCCCATCATCGATATCATTAACATAAATTAAGAAGAGCATGGGGCCAGGCACTGATCCTTGAGGTACGCCGCTTTTGACATCGAGCCAGTTAGATGTAACACCGTTTAGAACTACTCTCTGTTTCCGCTCAGAGAGCCAGTCCACAAGCCAATTGTGAATGTTACCCGAGATACCGTGCGCCAGTAGTTTGCTGAGCAATCGTTGGTGGGGGACCTTATCAAATGCCTTTTGAAAATCCAGATATATGATATCTACTGATCTGCTTTCATCGAACACCTCAAAAATAGTGAAAAAAATCAAGTAAGTTAGTCAAACACGAACGTTTACTACGGAAGCCATGTTGCGAATTATTGTCAATGAAATTCAAGCCAGGGCTCCTACAGGAATGAAGTTCAACATCCTTTTGGTAGAGAAGGAAAAGGAAACAACTTTGGAAGAAATTCTGCACCGTAGGGGAAGAGTTGGAACGACACAACCTACAAGAAGAAAAATTAGTATGCACAGTCAAATCATAACTCAGGAGGAATGTAGAAAGGAAACTACAGGGCAGGAGGGGACACAGAAAAAAGAGAAGTGTAACAAAGTTCCAGGAAAGAAAAGGAAGGAACCTGAACCACTTTCTGATACCACAACTGAAGATGAGATGGAAGTAATGGAAAGTGATTCTGCTGATGAGGTCAGTTTCACTTTAAACCAAGATGAAAGTGAAACTGAATGTGAGGAAGAAATACAGGCACCAAAGGCAACCCCAGCAGACACTCCAGTAATAACAGATGATTCTGTTGGAAAGTACTACGCAGTGTATTATACTGAGCCACGTATGATTTACTTCTTGGGGAAAATAGTTAAAACATTTGCTGATGATGATGATGGCGGTACTGTGAACAAAGTAGAAATTGATTGCCTTCAGAAAAAAAACATTTCGAGTGACCCAAAGGAGTGGACATGGACTGAGCGGAACACAAACAAAGACATTGGCATAGTAGACCAAGAATACATATTCTATGGACCAGAGGTTCCCATGATAAAGAAAAACATTTTAGATTCCCAGATGAAATGGCATGTGCTTCTCTGAAGGTTATTGAAAAGAAATTGAAGGCAAATACATAAATATTTCATAATTCTAGTGAAGAAATTGTGACATATTCCCAGGAAAGAAAAACTTTGTGAAACTTATTTATTTTATAAGGAACCAATTATATATTTACATGAATTTATGTAACAATGAAGAATATGTGTTTGAATTTAAGTTGGTGATATACCACTTAGAAATATAAAAAAAAATTTCATGATACAACAGTACCAGGATTCATTGGTTAACATTATTATTGCAAGGATAAAAATTAAGAGGCATTTTATGTAATGTATAATGAAGAGTATATATACAATTCCCAGATGATGCACAAATATGAAATATCAATCATTTTTCATGAAAGAAATGTATGGGTATTCATTGTAAAACTTTTTTTTTAGCAAAATATAGCTGATTTTTTCTTGCCCCATCATGATTTTTTTTTACCCCTTTTCCGGGGAAGAAAAAATTACCCAAAAATATTCATAATAAAAAAGCTATGGGACCCTGGCTCAAGATCAGCTGAAATATGATGTAATAATGACAAATGAATAAAACAGACCAGGTATTGTGAAAATGCTGAACCATATTTCTGCGAAAAACAAAGTTCTCCATTTTGAGTTTTTCTTACCCCATTTTACAGTAGGTTAGCCTTGGTAGGGGTAGGACGTGTGTGTGGGTCGCTCCGTGTTTATATGCTGTTTTTTCCTGGTGCAAACACCTTGAGGCTGTAAAAATAGACTTGGTGATTAAGGAAGTGAATATCGGTGCAGCAAGGAAAGCAGCAAGGAAAGCTCGATGGACGTGTAGGTTCGTGTCTAGTGTTGTGTGATTTAGAAATATCGTAAAACACACGGGTTGGGCATCTTAAGATAGAACGGCGGGAGGCGACCGTCGATGCCCCGCCCTGACCTCTGACCGAGCAGTTAATGGGCTGGGACGGAGGGTTGCCAGCGACAAGAGAGGCTCGCCTCACACCTCCCAAACTGGCGGTTCTGTAGCTACGTATATTAGATTTTAATCTATTACTTGTATTTAGTTCAATTTTGCCTTGAAAGAGAGTGAAAAACCGGTGTTGGCAGTCGACCCGCAGACAACTGCGTGTTGTTGGTTATGGTCGAATCGATGTTATCAATATTTTCATTTATATTTCATGTCCACCAGAAAAAAGCAAATATATACTTAGCGTAATGAAATGATTGATATGGAAACATATGTTAACGTAAAGGAAAGAAACGGAGCCAGCCACAGCGCCTGTGCAGCTTAAATTTTATTATATAAATCAATTAATCATTTCATACACCTTGATATAGGCTACAACGTTTATTTAGTGACACTATTATTATTATTATTATAATTATTATTATTATTTTTTGTCATTGTTACTATTATTAGCGTTGCCATTGTTGTTATTGCTATTATAATTAGTATCAGTATAATATTCTTGTCATTATTATTATTCATATTACTTGTGTTCATACTTTCAAAACTACTGCTTACATTATTATCGACGTTAGTGTCATTAATATAATTTTAATACTTTGTTTACTTCTGTTCTGATGCAATTACAATTATTACTCTCTCTCTCTCTCTCTCTCTCATCCTTTGAAAACAATGTGTCAGCCTATTATATTGATTATAATCCTATCTATATATCTGTCAATGTCGCTAAACTAATAGGAATATTAATATTAGTGTCATTCCACAGTAGATATCACTACTACTTTCAATTATAATCAATAATCAGTCATTATTACTACATGTACTACCAATATTCCTGTTGTCATTAATATCAATATCTATAATTTTATAAATGCTTGACCCTCCAAGCCAAAGAAGATGCTGCGTTTGTACAAAAGAAGATCACAGATGTATAAACTGTGCATGTGTTAAGGAGAAAAGACGCTGTACGAACTGTAAAAAGAGCGACAGGTGCCAAAATCCCCTGGGCAGGGATCAGAGCAGGGAGGATAACGATGAAGCGCGACACCGCGGGGACAATGAGGGCCGCCGGGGAAGGAGTGAGCGGGGGGAGGGGGTGTCGGAGGGAGCTGCTGCACAACCGCCACCTCTATATCCCCTCAACCGGTACCACCCTTCCATTGGCACCTCCAATGTTGCCACTACCAACACCACTACCACCACCCCTCATCACTCTTCCTCTTCGACTGGACAGGGCGCGGCGGAGGTCGGGGAAGCTTTGCTTGGAAGGGGCTAGCGGAGGGGAAGCAACGAGGTGGGTGGATGACACATACCTTGAAGTTGTTGGGTGGTCTGCAAGAAATCTTTTTGAACCACCCAGATGTGGAGCCACGACATTTATCATCAAAGAAATTGTCACCCTGTTAAATAACTACATCCAGAACACACCACTGGCGCCCCTATCCTTGAAAATTGTATTCACTCTCCCCCATCTCTTCCTCCAAAAGCACACCCAAAGACCAAACAAGCCGAAAATATCGAGGCATTAAGAAGACGAGTTGCCTTGTGGCAAACTAACGAGTTAGATGCCCTCCTTGGAGAAGCCAGAGCCATACAGGAGAGGCTCCCGGACCCCAACAAAACAACACCTCCACAGAAGACAGGGCCCGGAAGTTTGCAGACAAAATGCGACAAGGCAACGTTGCGTCTGCAACACGAGCCTTGTCAGAAAATTCCACACGGGGTGTGCTTCCACTCACCAGGGACACGATCAATCAACTCAAGGAAAAACATCCTCCACCGAGTGACCTGAAGGGACTGAGACTGGCAGGATGTCACCAACCACCGAATCCAGTTATATACGAAAGGATAACAGGAGTGGAAGAAGGCCCTCCAGACTCGTGGCAGCGCGGGGCCCTCAGGACTTGATGCACGGGGATGGCGAAGCTTGCTGAGCAGCGCCAACTTTGGCAATGCAGCTGGCGACTTGCGCAACACCATTGCAGCACTGGCAAGAAAACTCGCCTCCTCCAGCTGCCACTATGTGGACGCCCTGACTGCATGCCTCCTCATTCCCCTGGACAAGAGGCCTTGATGCAGGCCTATAGGAGTTGGAGAAGACCTGCGGCGCATCGTAGGCAAATGCATCATGGCTGTCGTCAAAGAAGATGTGAGAATGGCAGCATTGAACCTCCAAGTTTGTGCGGGGCAGCAGGCAAGAGGAGAAGCAGCAGTCCATGCCATGCGGGAGATATTTGACCACGTGGAGTGCGAAGCAGTGCTTCTTGTTGAAGCCAAAAATGCCTTCAACACAATGAATAGAAAGCCTATGATACACAACATTAAAACCAAGTGCCCTAGCTTAGCTATGTATGTCGAAAATACCTATACATACCCGACTGACTTATACATAAATAGCCACAGTGGAAAAGTGAAAGTGTTAAAATCATCTGAGGGAACAACACAAGGTGACCCAATAGCCATGGCTATGTACGCCCTGGGCCTATCAGTCCTCCAAAATGAAATCGCGTTCGCAGAAACACGGGTGAAACAGGTGGCTTATGCGGATGACCTCTCAGGTGCTGGTAAAATCTCAGACTTAAAAGGGTGGTGGGACACTGTGAACACCGCCGGCCCTGAGATAGGATACATCCCTAACGCCACCAAGTCTGTCCTTATTGTCAAACCTGAACATTATGACCATGCCGCAGAACCTTTTAGAGGAAGTGGCGTCATTGTGACAAAAGACGGACAACGACACTTAGGTGCAGTGATCGGGACAGAGGTATATAAGAAGGAGTACGTGGGAGACAAAGTAGCTGAATGGGTGAAGGAAATAGAAGCTTTGTCTGCCATTGCCAAGACTGAGCCACACGCTGCCTATTCAGCGTACACCCACGGCATCCAACATCGGTGGACGTTCCTGATGCGCACCATCCCCGGCATCAGTCCACTCCTCCGACCACTGGAAAATGCCGTCAAGAATGTATTCTTGCCGGCGCTGGTGAAATCTCATGCTTTGGGGGAGGAGGAGAGATATGCAGACTGGGTGGGATGGGGATCACCAACCCTGAGAAGCTGGCAGATAAGGAGAACCAAAACTCCATCAGCCTTACCAGGTCACTCATCAACAGGATCATCGCTCAGGAGGCAGAGGGCGAGATAGACCAAACAGAAATAAGAGATATTAAAAGAAAAATCTCAGAAGAAAGGCAACAGGCCCAAAAAGACGAGCTGGACCGTCTTACACACCACCTGTCCACAGAAATGGGTAGAAAATACACACAGCACAGGAGGCAGGCGCCTCTAACTGGCTAACGTCATTACCAATCAGAGCAAAGGGCTTCAGCCTCAACAAACAAGAATTTGTCGACGCCATTGCTCTGAGATATGGCTGGCCGATTGAGGGACTGCCTGATCTCTGTGCATGTGGATCACCAAATGATGTCACCCACACCATGACATGTAAAAAGGAGGCTTCGTCTGTATTCGACACGATGAAGTGAGGGATCTGACAGCCAGCATGCTCGGGGAGGTATGCCAAGACGTCACTACCGAGCCGGCACTGCTTCCCCTGGACGGCGAACACCTTCGGTACAGGACAGCCAATACCTCACAGGAGGCACGGTTGATGTAAGTGCCCGCGGATTCTGGGTGCGCGGACAGCGGGCGTTCATGGACATCCGCATATTCGACCCGATGGCTGCCTGTCACCGTGAGCTGCCCCTGCAGGCCGCCCACCACAGGAACGAGCAGGAGAAGACAAGGGCATACGGTGAAAGAATCCAACATGTGGATCAGGGCGGTTTCACCCCCCTCGTCTTCACCACATCCGGCGGGATGGGTCCCAGGGCCCAATGCTTCTACGCACGCCTCGCGGAACTAATCTCAGAAAAGAAGCATCAGCCAAGGAACCACGTTGTCGCCTGGATGAGGTGTCGCCTCGTTCTCCCTGCTCAGGTCGGCCATCCTATGTCTCAGGGGCACCAGACACTCTGGCCCAAAAGCCACCACCATCTCCAATATGGACTATGAAGCCACAGTGGTGGAGAGTGACATTAGGGTGGGTCGGGAGTGACTTGAGTAGGGAAGGAAAGGGGGATCTAGACGTAATAGACGATAGGTGATTTAGTGTCAGGTAGTATTAGCGATATGGTTGGATGTCACAGTCATTAGCGAACATAGTTGGGGCTAATGACCTCCAAACTATGGAGCCCTCCATGATTATGTGTCGGGAAAATAAACATGGGTGGAGGTATCATTTATGTTGTAGTAGTAGTAGTAGTAGTAGTAGTAGTAGTAGTAGTAGTAGTAGTAGTAGTAGTAGTAGTAGTAGTAGTAGTAGTAGTAGTAGTAGTAGTAGTAGTAGTAGTAGTAGTAGTAGTAGTAGTAGTAGTAGTAGTAGTAGTTGTAATATAAGTAGTAGTAGTAGTAGTAGTAGTAGTAGTAGCAGTAGTAGTAGTAGTAGTAGTAGTAGTAGTAGTAGTAGTAGTAGTAGTAGTAGTAGTAGTAGTAGTAGTAGTAGTAGTAGTAGTAGTAGTAGTAGTAGTAGTAGTAGTAGTAGTAGTAGTAATATAAGTAATAGTAGTAGTAGTAGTAGGAGGAGAAGCAGCAGAAGTAGTAGTAGTAGTAGTAGCAGTAGTAGTAGAGATAGTAACAATAGTAATACAGATGAAGATAGTAATAATAATGCTTATAATAATAATTACAATAATAATAACATAATAATCTTTGGCTTTTTTAACACACTCAATCTTCATAATTTCTCATCATTCCACACCTCATGTCTTTCTTATTCTTCACTTTCCTCTCCTTTTATCTTTTCTTTTCTCTTCTCTCTTATTCTTTATCTTTCGTCACCATCTTCTCTTTTTCTTCTCTCTCATCTTATTCCTCACCTGGTCATCCTCATATCCTCTATACAAAGACTTCCATCGTATATACTCCATTGCAAGATCTCTTTTTTCATCATGACACGCAACACCTACACGAGGAATGACTCAGACAACACACACACACACACACACACACACACACACACACACACACACACACACACACACACACACACAGACACACACACATACACACAGCACACTGCAACTTTTTTTCTCTTCCTTCCTTTCTTCCTTCATCCTTCTTCCATCGCTAACTCTTTCCTTCCATCCTCAACTATTTCTTACCTTCCTTTCTTCCTGCAACACTCAGCACTCAAATATACACACGCACAACACACTGCAACCCTTTCTTACTTTCTTTTCCTACCCGCAACACTCAAGACTCATACAACACACATACATTCCCTCCACAACACTTCCCGTCCTCACATATATTCCCCCCACAACATTTCCCCTTTCCTTCCTTCATTCCTGCAACACTCAAGACAGGAATCGCCTTGTATTGAAGTAGATTAAGGTCTCCGAGATGACAAATAGTAAACAGCTTTAACAACAACAACAACCATCTCGAGTAAGGGGGTTCGAAGTCAATTATATACAATTCAAAGAGGTTCCAAGGCTCTTATACACATGTCACTCGGAGCTTATGTCTTAAAGGTCAGGGAAACAGCGACGTTGTTTGGCCCCTTACACACGGGGACACTTAGAGCGCTGCAGCAGCGCTACTCACGCGTGACTCAGTTTTAGCAGCGCTGCGGTGAAGCGCAGCTTATCTTTCTAGAAAGTGTTGTGGGGTGAGTGTCGAATTAGCGGCGCTTCTCAGCATCGCTACTAAAATTGAGTAGGGCGTTAGCAGCGCTACAATCGCCCCACGCACGCGCTGCTAAAAAAGTGACGCTGCTGCAGCTACGTGTGAAAACTCCCATTGAATGCCATGTATCGTGACGAGCAGCGCTACTTTTTGTGGTCGCCACCGGCAGCGAAGCCAACCACGCAAATCTGTTTGTAGCGCTACTTTTTGTGGTCGTGAGTGCGTGTGAAAGCATCCATTCATCTCCATTATTCATCAGCGGCAAATATGCTGAGCAGCGCTGCAAAGAGTCCGCGTGTGAAAGGGGCGTTAGGCTCGTATTCCCAGACGCTATCGGCCCCACAGCAACGATTTCCAAAGTCCGTAGAGGAGATTAGGTTCTCAGGAGTGCTTTTTCACTTTCATGGTGCAGCAGCCTTGTCAAACTATCAATAGGCTCTTAAAACTACTCATGGAAGAACCCACAACAACCTCTATGAATCCCCTGTCAGGTGTGGCAGGGCGAGCCCCGAAATGTTTCAGAATATGGCCCTTAGTTTTTTTTCTTTTTAGAGACGCCTCCTCACCCTCTTTTTCCTTCTTTTCTCCAATGATAAAAATATTTCGTCAGTTTCTTTATTTTTCCTCCCTTCAAAGGCCTCCCGTTTACCTATCCTAGCTTTTACTACTTATTTTAGTCGGTATAAGTTATCTATACCGTGTTATCTATTTCTTATCGTGTTCTCCAAGTTTTCATTCCGTTTGAGCTTTTGTTATACTTTTATTTTCGTGTGTGGATGTATCACCACTAAATTTACCCCGTTTTATCGATTCTTTCTATTATATATTTTATCTTTCTATATTTTTTTTCTTCAGTATGTCGTATTATCTATTTCTTATCGCATTCCTTAAGTTTTCATTCTGTCTGAGCTTGTATTATACCTCCATTCTCGTTTTATCCATTTATATTATCCTTCTGTTCGTCCCATCACTCCCCTAAAAATACTTCTTAAATTCCTGTCCTCTATTCTGTTCCATATAAAATCTTCATATTCTCTATTAAAAGACTTCCATCGTTTATATATTCCAGTCATCTTTTTATTTTCCTTTTGTTTATCGACACAAAATTCCCTTACAAATGCTTCCTATATCCTTATCCAATATTTTGTTCCATTAAAAATCTGCATATTCTCTGTACAAAGCCTTCCATCGTTTATATATTTCACATATCTTCTTATTTTTCTTCTATTTCTCGTCCTATCATTTCCCCTACAAATACTTCTTAAAGTCCTATTCTGTATTTTGTTCCATATAAAATCTTCATATTCTCTATACAATGCCCTCCATCATTTATATATTCCACCTTCCTTTTTTTTTTTTTCCTCTAGTTTCTCGTCTAAATACTCCCTTACAAATGCTTCTTGAACGCTTATCCTATATTTGGTTCCATTAAAAATCGTCATGTCCTCTATTCAAAGACTTCCATCGTTTATATATTACACTTACATCTTTACAGAGTGGAGTCTAAGGCTCTTCGTCTCATCAGCTCTCCTCATCCTACTGATAGTCTTCTACCTCTTAAAATTCCGCCGCGATGTTGCCTCTCTTTCTATTTTCTATCGATATTTCCACGCTGACTGCTCTTCTGAACTTGCTAACTGCATGCCTCCCCCACTCCCACGGCCCCGCTGCACACGACTTTCTACTCATGCTCATCCCTATACTGTCCAAACCCCTTATGCAAGAGAAACCAGCATCTTCACTCTTTCATCCCTCACGCTGGTCAACTGTGGTAAAATCTTCCTTCATCTGTATTTCCTCCTGCCTACGACTTGAACTCTTTCAAAAGGAGGGTATCGGGACACCTCTCCTCCCGAAATTGACCTTTCTTTCGACCACCTCTTTTGATTCTTTTTTGGGAGCAGCGAGTAGCGGGCCTTTTTTTTTATTGTTTTCTTTTTGTGTGTGCCCTTGAGCTGTCTCCTTTGTTGTAAAAAAAAAAAAATCCTTTTGTTTTTCGTCCAAATATTCCATTACACATAATTATTTGCTATACGCTTATCCTATCTTTGGTTCCATTAAAAATCATCATTATCCTCTATACAAAGACTTGTATCGTTTATATATTCCAGTCATCTTTTTATTTTCCTTATGTTTGTTGTCCTAAAATTCCCCTACAAATGCTTCTTATATGCTTCTTAAATGCTTCTTCTATTTTGTTCCATTAAAAATCATCATTATCCTCTATACAAAGACTTCAAACGTTTATATATTCCTCTGTAACATCTCTTTATTTCCTCTCTGCCGCTTATAAAGGTCTGCCTACCTACTGTTATCACCTGCTGTACAAAGGTTCTTACTATACTGTATAATACGATATTTTACAGTACAAAGATCCGGGTTGGGTACTGCCTGTTCTGTCTACAAAGAGTTATCTGTGGGCTAGGCTGTACAAAGGTCTTTATAGTTTATCTCTTACTAGGAAGAGATACGCATTGTTTCTTTTGTTTCTCTTTACTTCCTTTGTCTTTAGAATCTATATTTTACTAGGAAGAGATAGCGATTATTTTGTTTATAGCTTACAGAGGCCTCGGGTTGTAGTTTTTTCTAGTTTTTCTTCCTCTCGTATAAACAGCACACTTCGTTTCACATAAGACATATCGCTTCTCTTGTTTTTCTTTACTTTCAGAGGACTCGGTATTAGTTTTTCTTCTCCTTGTATGTACAAACTTCACTTCTTTCGGCTTCACTGTTCCTCGTAGCTCCGTGAGGCCTTGGTTTTCTTGTTTTTAGTCCTACTGTAGAGAGCTCACTTCGTTATGCTGTTTGTCTAGCCTCGTTAGCCCTTGGTGTTTTGTTTTTAGTCCTGTTATAGAGAGCTCATTTCGTTATGCTGTCCCTCGTAGCTCCGTGAGGCAATGGTTTTCTTGTTTTTAGTCTTACTATAGAGAGCTCACTTCGTTATGCTGTTTGTCTAGCCTCGTAAGCCCTTGGTGTTTGGTTTTTAGTCCTGTTATAGAGAGCTCACTTCGTTATGCTGTTCCTCGTAGCTCCGTGAGGCAATGGTTTTCTTGTTTTTAGTCCTGTTGTAGAGAGCTCATTTCGTTTTGGTGTTTGCCTAGCTTCGTGAGGCCTTGGTCTTAGGTTTTCTTTCTCTTATAGAAACCTCACTTGCATGTCTTTCACTGTTCCTCGTATCTTATCTCTCCTGAGGCCTCGGGTCTAGGTTTCAGTCCTCTTGTAGAAACCTCGCCTTAATTTGTTTCATTGTTCTTCGTCCTTTATCTTTCCTCTTACAGAAGCCTCCCTTCCACTTGTTTCACCGTTCCTCTTAGCTGTCTCACGTGCTTGTGGAGATTTCTTCGGTTAAGTTTTCCTGCAGCCTTAGGAGTGTCACCTCTATTCCTCGCCTTAATTTGTTTCATTGTTCTTCGTCCCTTATCTTTCTTCCCTTCCACTTGTTTCACCGTTCCTCTTAGCTCTGTCTCACGTGCTTGCAGAGGTCTCGTCGGTTTAGTTTCCCAGCAGCCTCAGGAGTGTCACCTCTATTCCTCCTGCCGTACATAGAACTGCTTGGCGGCGGCTATCTCATATCGAGCATCTCACACCTGTTGGCTTCACCTGACACTTAGCGCTGCAGGTATATTGACAGGTAAATTGCCTCCTTGTGTTCTGCTAGAGAGTTTCGTTCGGGGTAGACATCGCCCTCGTTTTCGATTTCTTTCTATCGCGTACAAATTGGCGCACACAATACTGATCCTATACCTTCCTTATCGCGTACAAACTGGCGCACACAATACTGATCCTATACCTTCCTTATCGCGTACAAATTGGCGCACACAATACTGATCCTATACCTTCCTTATCGCGTACAAACTGGCGCACACAATACTGATCCTATACCTTCCTTATCGCGTACAAATTGGCGCACAAAATACTGATCCTATACCTTCCTTACCGCGTACAAATTGGCACACAAAATACTGATCCTATACCTTCCTTATCGCGTACAAATTGGCACACAAAATACTGATCATATACCTTCCTTATCGCGTACAAATTGGCACACAAAATACTGATCCTATACCTTCCTTATCGCGTACAAATTGGCACACAAAATACTGATCTTATACCTTCCTTATCGCGTACAAATTGGCACACAAAATACTGATCCTATACCTTCCTTATCGCGTACAAATTGGCGCACAAAATACTGATCCTATACCTTCCTTATCGCGTACAAATTGGCGCACAAAATACTGATCCTATACCTTCCTTATCGCGTACAAATTGGCGCACAAAATACTGATCCTATACCTTCCTTATCGCGTACAAATTGGCGCACAAAATACTGATCCTATACCTTCCTTATCGCGTACAAATTGGCGCACACAATACTGATCCTATACCTTCCTTATCGCGTACAAATTGGCGCACACAAAATACTGATCCTATACCTTCCTTATCGCGTACAAATTGGCGCACACAATACTGATCCTATACCTTCCTTATCGCGTACAAATTGGCGCACACAATACTGATCCTATACCTTCCTTATCGCGTACAAATTGGCACACAAAATACTGATCCTATACCTTCCTTATCGCGTACAAATTGGCACACAATACTGATCCTATACCTTCCTTATCGCGTACAAATTGGCGCACAAAATACTGATCCTATACCTTCCTTATCGCGTACAAATTGGCGCACAAAATACTGATCCTATACCTTCCTTATCGCGTACAAATTGGCACAAAATACTGATCCTATACCTTCCTTATCGCGTACAAATTGGCACATAAAATACTGATCCTATACCTTCCTTATCGCGTACATATTGGCACATAAAATACTGATCCTCGTTTAACATTTTTCTTACCGCGTACAAATTGGCACACGTATTACTGATCCTATACCTTCCTTATCGCGTGCAAATTGGCACACGTAATACTGATCCTATACCTTCCTTATCGCGTGCAAATTGGCACACGTTATCCTCACCCTTGTTAAACATACATTATATTCATATACCGCGTACATATTGGTACAAGTTATGCTGACCCTCTTTCTACAACATTCTTAGCGTACAAATTGGCACACATAATACTGACCATCATATTAATACCTTCCTTACCGCGTACAAATTGGCACAAGTAATGCTCACCCTAGTTTTACACACATTCCTTACTGCGTACAAATTGGCACAGGGGCATAATCCTCCTCGTTCACTCTATACTTTTTGGTCTAAATCTTTCTTACTTGTCTAACTCCTTACACTTTTCTTAGTTTTGTTTTACTCCCTACTTTCTTATTTTTCCTTATTTCTTATTCTTTACTCCTCCTTTCACATTCTTTCATACTTTCTCACTCTTTACTCTTTTCCCCACTCTATACTTTTCAGTCTAGCTCCTTCTCACTTGTCTAACTCCTTACACTTTTCCTAT
The DNA here is from genome assembly GCF_024679095.1 of Eriocheir sinensis. Taxonomy (NCBI): domain Eukaryota; kingdom Metazoa; phylum Arthropoda; class Malacostraca; order Decapoda; family Varunidae; genus Eriocheir; species Eriocheir sinensis. The sequence continues at coordinate 320,261 of NW_026112252.1, forward strand.
TTTTGTTTTACTCTTTACCCTTTCTTATTTTTCCTTATTTCCTATTCTTTACTCTTCCTTTCTCATTCTTTCATAATTTCTCACTCTTTGCTCTCTTCCCCACTCCATCACATCCCTAGCAGCGACCAGGCCTAACAGGACCAGCTAGCTACGTAGGCACACACCCACACACCCACACCCTAGTTCCCTCACGTCACTCTTCATTAACACCGCTAACGGCCACGCACTGTCTTATTCCCTCGCGGCCTTGACCCGGCAACACCTCGGAGAGACGGACCATCGCCAGGGAGAGAGGGCGGGGCAGAGACTAACATGGGCAAGGCTCTCGGCAAGGCTTATGCTTACTAGATTCTTGGATGAGCTTACGGAGTCTCATTTAGTGTCATGGGGATCGTTGGAGGCGTAGGATTGGGGTTTTTCTTTCTTTCTTTTTTTCTCTTTCTTCCCGCTAACACATCGACAAGGCTCTCGGAATGGTTTATATTTACTGTTTTACTTTTACAGGAGTCTTGCGTGAGCTTACGGTGTCCCTTTTACTGTATGAGAGGCGTGGGAGGCTTAGGGCTGGTTTTATCTTTCTTTCTATATTTCTTTCTGCTCTTTCTTCCCTCTAACACATGGGCAAGGCTCTGTACAAGGCCTATGTTTAGCGTCTTGGATGAGCTTATGGAGTCCCTTTTACTGTATGAGAGGCGTGGGAGGCTTAGGGTTGGGTTTTATCTTTTATCCCGAGCTGCTTCGTCTTCATCACTTTGAGCCTCGAGACCCCAAAACGATTAATGGCACCAAGACATCTGACTAACATAAACATAAACGCTTTAATACTATGAATCACTGGTGTCCCGGCGCACGCACACACACACGCACGCACGGTGATGCTGCTGCCTTGTTGCTGCGTCCGTGTGGCACCCCGCGGCGGACAGGGAGAGAGAGGGAGAGGGGATGGAAAGGGGAGAGAGAAATAAGTCCAGGTGAGGGTCGGCGCGGCGGGCTCCCAAAGTACAGTCCCGTGTCGAGGCGAGCGGGATCCTTAATGCCAGTTAGCGGCGAGGGAGGAGCCGAGGCAGGAAACTGACTCCCTTCCTCTCCTTAAGGGCGTGGGAGGGGCGGGGCGGTGAGGGGCGGGCCGGGGGGTCAGTGCCAGGCGGGAGACGTGGTGGGGTCAGCCGGGGAGGGTGAGCGGGGGACTGGCAGCGTGTCTGGGGTGATACCGGTGGCCGTGTCCCTCTGCAGCAGGAGGTAGAGGCGGTTGTTGAGGCCGCGGTGGGTGTCCGTCACCACTCCCACGGTCCCCTCGGAATCCGTAAGCGGCCCCTCGTCCTCCTCGCTGCCGCCCACCGCCATCACCACGTCCTCGTCCGCTCCCTCACGCCTCCCACATGGGCCTGGTTTTGCTACGCCCTCGGGCAAGGAGAAACCCACGCACCAGCAAGGCCACGCCCACTGAAGAGGCCACAACGCCAGCGCCCACTACCGCCCAGTCGTTGACGTGGCCGCGGCTGAGACGACCGAGAGGCAGCGGCTGGCCGGGACTCAGGCCGTGGTTGCCAGCGCCGCGGAACACCCAGAGGTCCTTGGTGTGCTCCAGGATGTTGGAGGGCCGCGCGGAGGGTCTTGATGCGTGGCGCTTCTTCTCTGTGACTTTATTACGATTTATTCTGCGTGGCTTGTGTGCCTTGAGCGTCGCCTTCTCCCGGACCGTCTCACCGTGCAGTGCCACCCCCAGGCGAGGCTTTGCGCTCCTCCGTGGGGCCGCTGGGGGGTGCACGGTGGCATGGTGGTCAAAGGGCGGCATGCGGTTGTGTATGATCCAGTATGGCAGCGTGGTGGGCGTGGGGGCGTTCGTGGGAGTCGTTGTAGGCGTGGGTTGGCGTGGAGAGGGCGTGGGTGCCCTTTGGGAGGATGTCGCAGCCGTCGGGGTGGTGCTGTGTCCCTCTGGTGTTGTCTGTGGGTGGATGTCTGTCGTGGCCGCTGTCTCCTCGTCCACGTAACTCACTGAAGCGTTGACTGGCGGGGGTTCGTGACGTGGGGCGCTGGTCACGGCTGCATCATCCTCATCATCCATTATAGAATTACTCTCTTCCGTCATCCTCATCGTAGCGTTACTCTCCTCACTGCTGTTGTGTGTGTCCGTGATGATGTCCAGAGTCGCAGAGATGCTAGTGGTAGTGGTGGTGGTAGTGGTGGTTGTCGTAGTGGGGATCGTGGTGGTAAGGAGGTGGGAGGCGATGGTAGTTGTGGTCGGGAAGTCGCTGTCCTCAAGAAGCATGACTGGTTTGTAGCCGAGAGTGGTGGGAACGGCGCACCTGAGGAGAGAGAGAGAGAGAGAGAGAGAGAGAGAGAGAGAGAGAGAGAGAGAGAGAGAGAGAGAGAGAGAGAGAGAGAGAGAGAGAGAGAGAGAGAGAGAGAGAGAGAGAGAGAGAGAGAGAGAGAGAGAGAGAGAGAGAGAGAGAGAGAGAGAGAGATGTAGAAAAGTTAGTGAAATAGGGAACTGATTGTCCGTAGAGTAACATATGTGGCAAAATAAAACCAGATCACCTAATGGAAATGAAAGATATGTAAAGAAAGGTTAATTTAGTGAAAAGAAAGACAGGTAGAAAGCTATATTAGTGAGAACTGGAACCGACTATTCGTAGAGTAAACAAAATAGGCAAAATACAACCTGCGCAGAAGATATATAAGATAGATAAAGGAAAAAGGTTAGATTAGTGGAAAATGGAACCGATTATTAGAAGAAAATAATATAAAAGAAAGATACAGAAAATAAGGTAAGATTAGTGAGAAGTCTAACCGAATATCCAAAGTAACATAAATGGCAAAATACAACCTGTGCATTTAGATGTAAAAAAAAAAAAGTAGAGGTAGAAGAGATAGAAAAGAGATAGAAAAAGTTAAGTTTCTGAAAAGTAGAACCCGTAGAGTAAGCAGAATCGTCAAAATACAACCTGCGCATCAAAAGGAAAAGAAATGATGAAAAGGTTAGATTAGTGAAACGTGGAACCGAGAATCCGTAGAGTAACACAATAAGCAATATGCATCCTGCTCAGAAGATACAGAGGGAAGCTATGTAAGAAAGGTCAAAGTAGTGAAAAAACAGAACCGATTTAACTTAGAGTGACACAAATGGCAAAATAAAACCTGATCATCTAAAGGAAAAGAAAGATGTATATAAAAAAGTTAAGTTAGTGAAAAGAAAGATAGGTAGAAAGATACAATAGTGAAAAGTGAAACCGATTATCCGTAAAGTAACAGAATCGCCAAAATACAAACTGCGCAGAAGATATAAAATATCCATATAGAAATAAAAGGAAAAAGTAATGAACAGTGAAATCAATTATACAAAGAATAACACAATTGGTAAACTAAAAGTAAACTAAAACGTGGGAACCAAAGGGAAAAGAATGACATAGAGAAGAAAGGTCAGATTAGTGAAAGATAGAACCGGTTATTACGTAGTAGAAAGAGAAAGGGACGAATTCGTTACGCACAGAGATAGTAACGAAATAGCAACAAAACGACAACAAAAAACTGCGCATCTGAAGAAAAAAAGTAATAGTGGGATAGAAGAAAACAAGGTAAATATGAGTAAAAAAATCGAAGAGGCTTTTAGTAGAGCGAAAAAAATGGAAATAATTAGGAATAAAACAACTGCGCATCTGAAAAAAAAAGTGATAGTGGGACTGAAGAAAAAAAGGTAAATATGAGTAAAAAATCGAAGAGGCTTTTAGTGAAATGAAAATATAGAATTGATAACCTTTTGATCGAGTAACAAAATAGGAACAGAACAACAACCAAAATTACGCATCTGAAGAGAAAAAGAGATAGAAGGATAGAAAAAAAAGATAGAGTAGTAAAAAATAGAAGAGGCTTTTAGTAGAATGAAAAAAAAATGGAAATAATTATCCGACGGTCGAGTAACAAAATAGGAACAAAATAACAACTGCGCATCTGAAGGAAAAAAAGTGATAGAGGGCTAGAAGAAAAAATTATAAATATGAATAAAAGATCGAAGAGGCTTTTAGTAGGATGAAAAAAAGGAAATAATTAGGAATAAAACAACACCTACGCATCTGATGAAAAAAGTGAGAGAGGGATAGACGAAAAAAAGATATATATGAGTAAAAAAACGAAGAGGCTTTTTAGTTGAATGAAAAAAAATGGATGTAATTAGCCGTGGATCGAATAACAAAATAAACGAAACAACAACAAATACGAGACTGGAAGGGAAAAGAGATAGAGGGATATAAAAAAAAGATAAATTAGTAAAACCTAGAAGAGGCTTTTAGTAGAATGAAGAAATGGAAATAATTATCCGTTGATCAAGAATAAAAACCACAAAAACTACGCATTTGAAGGGAAACACAGATAGAGAAATAGAAAAAAGGAAATTAGAGTGAAAAGTAGAAAAGCTTAACAGTATAATGAAAAAAATGGAACTCGCAAAAAACACCAAAAACTGAAATGAAAAAAACGATGGAGTAATAGAATAAAAAAAAAAAAAGATAAATTAGAGTGAAATGTAGAACAGTTTATCAGCAGAAAGAGGAAGCAAAAAAAATGAAAAATGATAGAGATAGGAAGAATGGTGAAAATAATAAAAGACAAAACCGATTATACTTAGAGAGAAGAAATACTGGCGAGGGTGGATAAAGTGCAGTTACGGATTATAACAGAACACCGACGGACATATGAAAAATGGAAAGGGAGAGAGAGAGAGAGAGAGAGAGAGAGAGAGAGAGAGAGAGAGAGAGAGAGAGAGAGAGAGAGAGAGAGAGAGAGAGAGAGAGAGAGAGAGAGAGAGAGAGAGAGAGAGAGAGAGAGAGAGAGAGAGAGAGAGTGGACGAAATAGAGAGAAATGAAAACACTGAATAAACAAGACTTACACAAAGTAAGAGAATTGAAGTCTAGAGAACAATGAACAGTTGGAAGATGAAGGGAAAGGAAGGGAAAGAGAGAAAGAAAAACAAGACTAAAATCTGTCAAGAGAATACAGGAAGATAAGGAAAGGGAGGAAGGAGGAAGAGAAGAGGAAGGGAGATGAAAGAGAGATGGAGAAAGGGAAGGGAGGAAAGGAAGGAAGGAGGGAGAGAAGAGGAAGGAAAAGAAGGAAGGAGAGAGGGAGGGAAAGGCCGAGGAGGGACGGGAAGGGCAGGTGTAGGAAGGGAGTATGGGATTAGAAGATGGGAAGATGGTGTGAAAGAAAATGGGAGGATGATGTGAAAGAAGATGGGAAGATAATGGGAAAGAAAATGCGGAGATGGTATGAAAGAAAATGGGAGGATGATGTGAAAGAAAATGGGAAGATGATGTGAAAGAAAATGGGAAGATGATGTGAAAGAAGATGGGAAGATGGTGTGAAAGAAGATGGGAAGATGGTGTGAAAGAAAATGGGAAGATGATGGAAAAGAAAATGGGAAGATGTGAAAGAAAATGGGAAGATGATGTGAAAGAAAATGGGAGGATGATGTAAAAGAAAATGGGAAGATGGTGTGAAAGAAGATGGGAAGATGGTGTAAAAGAAAATGGGAAGATGATAGAAAAGAAAATGGGGAGATGGTGTGAAAGAAAATGGGAAGATGTGAAAGAAAATGGGAAGATGTGAAAGAAAATGGGAAGATGATGTGAAAGAAAATGGGAAGATGTGAAAGAAAATGGGAAGATGTGAAAGAAAATGGGAATATGATGGAAAAGAAGATGGGAAGATGGTGTGAAAGAAAATGGGAAGATGATGGAAAAAAAGATGATAAGATGTGAAAGAAAATGGGAAGATGTGAAAGAAAATGGGGAGATGGTGTGAAAGAAAATGGGAAGATGATGGGAAAGAAAATGGGAAGATGATGGGAAAGAAAATGGGGAGATGGTGTGAATGATAATGGGAAGGTGATGGGAAAGAAAATGGGAAGATGATGGGAAAGAAAATGGGAAGATGGTGTGAAAGAAAATGGGAAGATGATGGGAAAGAAAATGGGGAGATGGTGTGAATGAAAACGGGAAGATGATGGGAAAGAAAATGGGAAGATGATGTGAAAGAATATGGGAAGATGATGGGAAAGAAAATGGGAAGATGATGGGAAAGAAAATGGGAAGATGATGGGAAAGAAAATGGGAAGATGATGGGAAAGAAAATGGGAAGATGATGGGAAAGAAAATGGGAAGATGATGGGAAAGAAAATGGGAAGATGATGGGAAAGAAAATGGGAAGATGATGGGAAAGAAAATGGGAAGATGATGGGAAAGAAAATGGGAAGATGATGGGAAAGAAAATGGGGAGATGGTGTGAATGATAATGGGAAGGTGATGGGAAAGAAAATGGGAAGATGATGGGAAAGAAAATGGGAAGATGGTGTGAAAGAAAATGGGAAGATGATGGGAAAGAAAATGGGGAGATGGTGTGAATGAAAACGGGAAGATGATGGGAAAGAAAATGGGAAGATGATGGGAAAGAAAATGGGAAGATGATGGGAAAGAAAATGGGAAGATGATGGGAAAGAAAATGGGAAGATGATGGGAAAGAAAATGGGAAGATGATGTGAAAGAAAATGGGAAGATGATGTGAAAGAAAATGGGAAGATAGTGTGAATGAAAATGGGAAGATGATGAAAAAGAAAATGGGAAGATGATGTGAAAGAATATGGGAAGATGATGGAAAAGAAAATGGGAAGATGTAAAGGAAAATGGGAAGATTATGGAAAAGAAGATGGGAAGATGTGAAAGAAAATGGGAAGATGTAAAAGAAAATGGGAAGATTATGGAAAAGAAGATGGGAAGATGTGAAAGAAAATGGGAAGATGTGAAAGAAAATGGGAAGATGTAAAAGAAAATGGGAAGATGATGTGAAACAAGATGGGAAGATGTGAAAGGAAATGGGAAGTTGGTAAAGAAAATGGGAAGATGATGGAAAAGAAGATGGGAAGATGATGAGAAAGAAGATGGGAAGATGATGTGAAAGAAAATGGGAAGATGATGGGAAAGAAAATGGGAAGATGATGGGAAAGAAAATGGGGTGATGATGGGAAAGAAGATGGGAAGATGTGAAAGAAAATGGGAAGATGATGTAAGAGGAGATAGAAAGATGGTAGGCAGGTAAAGGAAGGAAGGAAGGGCGAAGGAAGGGAGGAAGGTGAAGATGGAAGGGAAGGGAGAGGGAGAGGAGAGTTAAGAGAGGAAGGGAGGAAAGTGAAGGAAGGGAGGAAAGGGAGAGAGAGCAGAGGTACAGTTAAGTTAGAGAGGTAAGGAGGGAGGTGAAGGAAGGGAGAAATAATGAAAGGTAAAAGAGGGAGAAAGGGAGGACAGTTAAAGAAAGGAAGGAAGGAAATAGAGGAAGTTGTAGTAAAGGAGGGAAGGAGGAGGAAGGTTGAGCAAGTGAGAGTGGAGAGAGGGAGGAAGGTGAGGAAGGGAGAGAGAGAGAGGTAAGAGAGGAAGGGAAGGAGAGATGAAGGGGAGTGGTAAAGAAAGGTGAATAAAGGGAGGGGAGAGGTAAAGAAAGGAGGAAAGTAAGAGGGAAGGGTGAGGCAGTGAGGGAGGGAGGAGGGAGGTAATGGAGGATGAATAAGGAAAGGAGGGAAGGAGGAGAGAGATTAAGTAAGTGAGGGAGAGAGAGAGGAAGGAAGGTGAAGGAAGGGAAGGGAGATGGAGAGAAGAGGTACGGGAGAAAGAGCAAATGAAGAGGTTAATGAAGAGGAGAGGAACAGAGGAGAGGTAAGAAAAGGAGTGAGGGAGGGAGGTAGAACAGGTATAGGACGGGAAAGAGGAAATGGAGGAAGGTTAAGGAAAGGAGGGAAGGAAGAAAGAGATCAAATAAGTGAGGGAGGGAGAGAGGAAGGAAGGTGAAGGAAGGGAAGGGAGATGGAGAGAAGAGGTAAGGGAGAGAGAGCAAAGGATTAGGTAAATGAAATGAAAGGAGAGGAGGGGACAGGTAAGTGGAGAGAAACAGAGGAGAGGTAAGCGAATGAGGGACGGAGAGAGGAAGGTGAATGAAGGGAAGGAAGATGGAGAGAAGAGGTGAAGGAGATATAGCATATGAAGAGGAGAGGGTTGGACAAGTAAGGGGAGAGGAACAGAAGAGAGGTAAGAGAGGAAGGGAGGGAGGTCGGGCAGGTAATGGTATGAGCTGCTCACCTGATGCTGTGTGACCTGTAGAAGTGGACGGGCGAGTGTGTCATCCAGTTCTTCGTCCACAACACCCGCTCCGGCACGTCACACCGCCACGCGTTGCCGCTCAGCTTGGCCACACACACACACACACACACACACACACACACACACACACACACACACACACACACACACACACACACACACACACACACACACACAGACACAGACACAGACACCCAAAAAACACACGAAGGAAGGAAAGGAAAAAAAAAAGCATTAGAATCATTGAACGAAATTTTTCACACATACACACACACACACACACACACACACACACACACACACACACACACACACACACACACACACACACACACACACACACACACACACACACACACACACACACACACACACACACACACACACACACACACACACACACACACACACACACACACACACACGAGGGAAGGAAAGGAAAAAAAAGAGCATTAGAATCATTGAACAAATTTTTCACACACACACAAACACACACAAACACACACACACACACACACACACACACACACACACACACACACACACACACAGACACAGACACACACACACACACACACACACACACACACACACACACACACACACACACACACACACACACACACACACACACACACAGACACAGACACACAAACACACACGAGGGAAGGAAAGGAAAAAAAAGAGCATTAGAATCATTGAACAAATTTTCACACACACACACACACACACACACACACACACACACACACACACACACACACACACACACACACACACACACACACACACACACACACACACACACACACACACACACACACACACACAGACACACAGACACACACACACACACACACACACACACACACACACAGACACAGACACACACACACACACGAGGGAAGGAAAGGAAAAAAAAGAGCATTAGAATCATTGAACAAATTTTTCACACACACACACACACACACACACACACACACACACACACACACACACACACACACACACACACACACACACACACACACACACACACACACACACACACAAAGGAAGGAAAGGAAAAAAAAAGAGCATTATAATCATTGAACGATTTTTTTCACACATACACTTAAATACACACACACACACACACACACACACACACACACACACACACACACACACACGAAAAAAAAACGACAAGAGAAAGACGAAACTGCATCATACGGTTTTCATACTGACTCAAACACATCCTCTCTCCTCCTCCTCCTCCTCCCGCTCCTCCTCCTGCTATTGCTTCTGTTCCTGCTCTTCCAACACCCTCACGCAAGACACCAAACCATTAGCATCATAAAAAGAATGCGTTTTACACTTCCCCGCACACGCAGGTTACAAGCCCGACAACGTTCACATCACAGCAGGAATGTATTTTATGGCCTGTTAGCGTACGTAAGGAAGAGAAGGGAGAGGAGAGAGTAGAAGAGAGATGCGAAGAGAAGGGAAGCGAAAAGAAAGGAAGAGAAAAGCAAAGAAGAGGAGAGGAGAGGAGAAAAGAGAAGAGAAGACAAGGGAAAAGAAGAAAAAAAGATGAAATGAGAGGAGAGGACAGTGAGAGGAGACGAGGGGAAAGATGAGATGAAAGGAGAGAAGAGAAATAGAAGAGAGAGAGAGAGAGAGAGAGAGAGAGAGAGAGAGAGAGAGAGAGAGAGAGAGAGAGAGAGAGAGAGAGAGAGAGAGAGAGAGAGAGAGAGAGAGAGAGAGAGAGAGAGAGAGAGAGAGAGAGAGGCTACCCGCCATTCCTATTCATACACTTTATATTTCATTATTCACGGAGGCTAACAAACAACAAAGGAAATAAACAAACAAACGAACAATCAACCGCGTAGAAACAATAGCAAACCCTCTCTTTCTCTCATCACATTCACTCTCGATTGAAATAAAAAGCAAAAAAAGAAGAAAAAAAATCGCATATCCTCATTTGCATAGATATTGAATGTGTTTTGGAGCCAGACAAGGATAGCATCGAGTACATAAGAACATAAGAACATAAGAACGCAGGAGTCTACAAGAGGCCGGTACGCCTATACGAATCAGCTCCTTTGACCCTAAGCTCCCGTGTATCTAACCCCACCTAATATCGCTGTCCATGAACTTATCTAGTCTATTTTTGAATGTGACAATTGTATTGGCACTCACCACATGACTGTTAAGCCTATTCCACTCATCCACCACCCTGTTAGTAAACCAATTTTTGCCTATGTCCCTGTTGAATCTGAATTTATCCAGTTTAAACCCATTACTTCGTGTCCTACCCGGTTCTCTTACCAACAAAATCTTATGAATGTCTCCCTTATTAAAGCCCTTCATCCATTTATAAACCTCAATCATGCCTCCACGCACCCTTTGCCTTTCTCGAGAATGCAAGTTTAAATGTTTGAGTCTTTCCTCGTATGGCAAGTTTCTCAACCCCTGAATCATCTTAGTCATCCTCCTCTGCACCGATTCTAACATTTTGATATCCATTCTATAGTAAGGTGACCAGAACTGAACTGCATAGTCAAGATGAGGTCTAACTAATGCTAAATATAGTTTGAGGAAGACTTCGGGGCTTCTGTTGCTTACGCTCCTTGAAATAAATCCCAGTACCCTATTAGCTCGATTTCTAGCTTGAATGCATTGTGCCCTTGGACGGAGATCAGAGCTCACTAAGACCCCTAAATCTCTCTCGCACCCAGACCTGCTTATGAGAGTGTCATTTAAGCAATAGTTATGTGAGGGGTTGTTCCTACCTACACTCAGAATACTGCACTTCCCTACATTGAACTCCATCTGCCATTTATCCGCCCAGTCATGCAATCTGTTGAGTTCAACTTGGAGAATACTAGCGTCTTCTTGTGTGCGTGTGTGTGTGTGCGTGTGCGAGTGTGTGTGTGCGTGTGTGTGTGTGTGTGTGTGTGTGTGTGTGTGTGTGTTCGTATATTGCGTGTGCGGCGTGAGTGATGTGTCGCTTTTGTGGTCCCGGATCAAAACAAAGGATTAGAATAGATTGAAAAAAGTGAAAAAAAATTAAATGAAAAAAAATGGAAAAGATACATATAAGAAAGACTGACTGACTGACTCACTCGTTTTATTTTTTTTTTCGTTTTGTTTTATCTTAAAAAATATTAATAAAAGAAAACAAGGAAAGGAAAAAAAAAAAAAATCGTGAAAAGAAAAAAAAGGAAAAGAAAAAAAGGAAAAGAAAACAAGAAGATAAAAAGGAAAAGAAAAATCGGGAGCAGAAAACAATGAGAAGAAAAAAAACAATGAACAGAAAACAAAACGGATAAGATGAGAAAAAAGGAAGGATGAAAAAACGGAAATGAAAAAAAAACACGGAAGAGAAGAAACCGGGAAAAGAAAAAAACGAAAAAAAACGAAAAAGATAAATGAAATGAAAAAAAAAGAAGAGAATCAATAACGAACGCGCACAGGTTGAGGTTTTTGTGGCGTCTCTATTTTTTTTTTTTTTTTTTTTTTTTTTTTACTGTTGAACGATAAACTATAGGCTGCTGGATACACGAGTTTGTTTGTTTTTCTGTTTGGTTTGTTAAGAGAAGAAATAGTAGTTGTTATTATTTACTTATGAACGAAAAACTTACTTTACTTTTCGACGGTAAATTATAGGCTTAGAACACACGAGTTTGTCTTTTTGTTTTCTTTTGTTTTACTTGTGGACGATAAACTATACAGGCTTCTGAACACACGAGTTTGTCTTTTTGTTTTCTTTTGTTTTACTTGTAAACGATAAACTATACAGGCTTCTGAACACACGAGTTTGTCTTTTTGTTTTCTATTGTTTTACTTGTGAACGATAAACTATATAGGCTTCTGAGCACACGAGTTTGTCTTTTTGTTTTCTTTTGTTTTACTTGTGGAGGATAAACTATATAGGCTTCTGAGCACACGAGTTTGTCTTTTTGTTTTCTTTTGTTTTACTTGTGGAGGATAAACTATATAGGCTTCTGAGCACACGAGTTTGTCTTTTTGTTTTTTGTTTTACTTGTGGACGATAAAATATATAGGCTTCTGAACACACGAGTTTGTCTTTTTGTTTTTTGTTTTACTTGTGGAGGATAAAATATATAGGCTTCTGAACACACGAGTTTGTCTTTTTGTTTTTTGTTTTACTTGCGGAGGATAAACTATATAGGCTTCTGAACACACGAGTTTTTTTTTTCTGTTTGGTTTATAAAGAAAAGAAATACTAGCTTTTTTTTTTACTTATGAATGGGAAAGAATATTCATCCGGTGGTGAGTGTCGTTAGTTTTGTTATTGTTGTTGTTATTCATTTTCTTTAAATATGCACGAGTTTGTATTGTTTTCTGTTTGCTTTATAGAGAGAAGAACTATTCACATTTTACTTACAAACAAGAAATTTTGCTCCTCTAGTGATGGATATTGTTTGTTTATGTTATTATTCGTTGTTACATATACAAGAGTTTGTTTAGTTTTTCTGTTTGGTTGATGGAAACGTATTACAAGTCAAACCCGAGAAGTTTCGGGTCCCTGCAGAGTTCGGGATGAATAATTCTGTAGGGACCCAAAACTTCTCGGATTGGACTTGTAATACGTCCCCTAGACCGACCTTTGTAGTGACCCAAAACTTCTCGGATTGGACTTGTAATACGTCCCCTAAACCGACCTTTGTAGTGACCCAAAACTTCTCGGATTGGACTTGTAATACGGCCCCTAAACCGACCTTTGTAGTGACCCAAAACTTCTCGGATTGGACTTGTAATACGTCCCCTAAACCGACCTTTGTAGTGACCCAAAACCTCTCGGATTGGACTTGTAATATGGCCCCTAAACCGACCTTTGTAGTGACCCGAAACTTCTCGGATTGGACTTGTAATGCGGCCCCTAAACCGACCTTTGTAGTGACCCAAAACTTCTCGGATTGGAGTTGTAATGCGGCCCCTAAACCGACCTTTGTAGTGACCCGAAACTTCTCGGATTGGACTTGTAATGCGGCCCCTAAACCGACCTTTGTAGTGACCCAAAACTTCTCGGATTGGACTTGTAATATGGCCCCTAAACCGACCTTTGTAGTGACCCGAAACTTCTCGGATTGGAGTTGTAATGCGGCCCCTAAACCGACCTTTGTAGTGACCCGAAACTTCTCGGATTGGAGTTGTAATGCGGCCCCTAAACCGACCTTTGTAGTGACCCGAAACTTCTCGAATTGGACTTGTAATGCGGCCCCTAAACCGACCTTTGTAGTGACCCGAAACTTCTCGGATTGGACTTGTAATGCGGCCCCTAAACCGACCTTTGTAGTGACTCGAAACTTCTCGGATTGGACTTGTAATACGGCCCCTAAGCCCATCTTTGTAGTGACCCAAAACTTCTCGGATTGGATTTGTTTAACGGCCCTTAAACCGACCTTTGTAGTGAACCGAAACTTCTCGGATTGGACTTGTAATACGGCCCCTAAACCGACCTTTGTAGTGACCCGAGACTTCTCGGATTGGACTTGTAATGCGGCCCCTAAGCCGACCTTTGTAGTGACTCGAAACTTCTCGGATTGGAATTGTAATGCGGCCCCTAAACCGACCTTTGTAGTGACCCAAAACTTCTCGGACTGGAGTTGTTATACGGCCCCTAAACCGACCTTTGTAGTGACCCGAAACTTCTCGGATTGGACTTGTAATACGGCCCCTAAACCGACCTTTGTAGTGACCCGAAACTTCTCGGATTGGACTTGTAATGCGGCCCATAGAGAGAAGAAAATTACCACCTGTTTGTTTTACTTATATACGAGAAATAATATTCGTCTGGTGGTGAATGTCGTTAGTTTGTGTTGTTTTTGTCATTCGTTTTTAGACATACACGAGTTTGTTTTGATTTGTTTGATTTATTAAGAGAATAAATACTATGGTTCGTTTTATTTTGTTTACTTATGAATGATAAATACTATTCGTCTAGTGGTGAGTGTCGGTAGTTTGTGCTGTCATTGTCATTGTTATTCCTTGTTAGAAATGCGAGGTTTTTATTTTTTTGTTATGGTTTATATAGAGAAGAAATATTCGAGTGTTCTCTTTTTTCACTTTTAAAGGAGAAACTTGTCTGTCTGGTGGTGAATGTTATTACTCTGTGTTGTTATTGTTATTCCTTTTTAGTAACACACGAGTTTGTTTTTCGGTTTGATTTATAAAGAAAAGAGATACTCGATTCTTTTTCTTTCCTTATAAGCGAGAAACGATCGTGTGCGGTGTATGTCGTTAGTCTGTATGATAGTTGTCCCTATTTAGATATACACGAGTCATTAATTTTTGCCTGTTTGATGTATAACTTAGAGAAATATCCAAGTTTTTTTTTTTTACTTTTTGTAGTATTATCGACCCCTTACATAACTATACGAATTTCTTTAGATTTTAGATTTTTAAAGATGAGAAATACTGGAGTTTTTTTTTTCTTCCGTTTGGCAGATCTTTTGACTAATGTTTCTCCGTTGGCTTGGTTCCTTTCATTCATTTTCCGTGCGGCCGAGACTCAGACGGAAGGTAAGATATTATTATACAGTTGAGGAGAGGAGCAGAAAGGCGCGTGCGTGCGTGTGTGTTTTCTTAAGCTCCGCCTCGGTGAACATATTAATAAAACGAATTTGGAAACGAACGAAAGACTAACTCGCTTCTCTTCTCTTTTCGTTTCGTTTCGTCTCGTCCAATCTTTAAAGAAACTGGGAAAAGAAGAAAACGGGGAAAAGAAAATTGAAAAAAAACGTAAATAAAAAAAATGGAAAAGAAAAGAAAAAAACAGGGAAGTGAAAAAAACTGGGAAAAAAAACACAGGAAAAAAAATGGGTAAGGGGACAAAAACAGGGAAATAAAAAATAATAGGGAGAGGAGAAAAATCGGGGAAAAAACACGGAGAAAGAAACAGGGAAAAGAAAAACACAGGAAAAAAACCAAAGATTTGATAACAAACGGAAAAGAAAAACATGAAAAAACAAGGAAAGGAGAAAAAAAACATGGAAAAGATATACACAGGGAAAAAAACAGGGAAAAGAAAAAAAACACGGAAAAAGAGGGAAAGGAGAAAAAAACAGGGAAAAGAAAAAAAACACGGAAAAACAAGGAAAGGAGAAAAAACAGGGAAAAAAAAACACGGAAAAACAGGGAAAGAAGAAAAACACAGGGAAAAAACACAGGGAAAAACAGGGAAAGGAGAAAAAAACAGGGAAAAGAAAAAAACACGGAAAAACAGGGAAAGGAGAAAAAAACAGGGAAAAGAAAAAACACGGAAAAAAACAGGGAAAAGAAAAACACACGGAAAAACAGGGAAAGGAGAAAAAAACAGAGAAAAGAAAAAAAACCCGAAAAAACAGAGAAAGGAGAAAGAAACAGGGAAAAGAAAAAAACACGGAAAAACAGAGCAAGGAGAAAAAAAACAGGGAAAAGAAAAAAACACGGAAAAACAGGGAAAGGAGAAAAAAACAGGGAAAAAAAAACACGGAAAAAAACAGGGAAAAGAAAAACACACGGAAAAACAGGGAAAGGAGAAAAAAACAGAAAAAAAGAAAAAAAAACACGGAAAAACAGAGAAAGGAGAAAGAAACAGGGAAAAGAAAAAACACGGAAAAACAGAGCAAGGAGAAAAAAAACAGGGAAAAGAAAAAAACACGGAAAAAACAGGGAAAAGAAAAACACACTGAAAAACAAGGATAGGAGAAAAAAACCAGGAAAATAGAAACACAGGGAAAAACAGGGAAAGGAGAAAGAAATAGGGAAAATAAAAAATACACGGAAAAACAGGGAAAGAAGAAAAAACAAGGAAAAGAAAAACACAGGGAAAAACAGGGAAAGGAGAAAAAAAACAGGGAAAAGAAAAAAACACGGAAAAACAGGGAAAGGAGAAAAAAAACGGGAAAAGAAAAAAAACAGGGAAAAGAAAAACACAGGGAAAAACAAGGATAGGAGAAAAAACAAGGAAAATAAAAACAAAAGAACAGGGAAAGGAAGGAGAAAAAAACAGGGAAAATATAAACACAAGGAAAAGAGAAAAAAATAGGGGAAAATAAAACAAACAGGAAAAAGCAAAAAAAGGGAAAATAAAAAAAATGGAAAAAAAAAGGAAGAAAATCCATTCGATTCTGATGACTCAAGGAATTTATTTTTTCTTCTCAGTTTGAAAATTTCTTAGACACGTGAAGTATTTTTTTAAGGTCGATTTTTTGTGTTATTTTTTTGTTACTGAAAGCTAGTCCAATTTTTCTTTTGTTATTGTTAAGCTTGTTAGTCGTAAAAGGTAGGTAATTTTTTTATTCTAATTCATTTACCTCGTCTTACCTTGACTTTTTTTATCCTTTATATCTCATTCCTTTCGTAACTTCTTTTATACTTTCTTTGCTTCTTATATTTTCTTTCTTTACAAATTTTTACACCTTTCCGTAAGTTCATCTAAGTTCTGTGCATCTTACCTTTCATTTCCTCTATTTTTCCATCCTTTCGCAATTTTCTTCGATAATTTCCTAGATTTTTTCGTTTGCTTTCTTTTTTTCCCACTTTTCGTAACCTGATCTAGTTGACTTGCTCCATCTAATCATTCATTTCTTTATTATCTTTTGACACACCATTCGTACCTTTTTTTCTCCTAATTTCTTTCGACATTATTAGTTTTTTGGGTCCTTTTTGCTTTCCTTTCTTGGGGTCCTTTTTGGGTACCTTTCGGGTCCTGGCTTTGGCGGTAGTGGGTCTGTTATTAATTTGATGATGGTGATGATGATGATGAAGAAGAGAAGGAGGTGGAGGAAGAGGAAGAGGAGGAAGAGGATGAGGAAGAGGAAGAATACGAATAGGAGGAAGATTAAGAGGAAGAGGAAGAAGAAGAGAAAGAAAATGAGAGAAAATAAGAGAAAGAATAAGAATAAGAAAAAAAGGAAGAAAAGGAAGAAGAATAGAAAGAAGAAAAGAAAGAAGAAGAGAAAGAAGAAGATAAAGAAAAATAGAAAGAAAAAGAGAAAGAAGAAGAAAAAGAAGAAAATAAATGAGAAGAGAAAGGAGAATAGGAAGAAGAGAAAGAAGAAGAGAAAGAAGAAGAGAAAGGAAAAGAAAAAGGAGAAGAGGAAGAAGAAGATAAAGAAGAAGAGAAAGAAGAAGAGATAGAATAAGAGAAAGGAGAAGAGGAAGAAGAAGAGAAAGAAGAAGAGGAAGAAGAAGAGAGGAAGAAGAAGAGAGAAAGAAGAAGAGAAAGGAGAAGAGAAAAGAGAAGAGAAAGAAGAAGAGAAAGAAGAAGAGAAAGGAGAAGAGAAAGAAGAAGAGAAAGGAGAAGAGAAAGGAGAAGAGAAAGGAGAAGAGAAAGAAGAAGAGAAAGGAGAAGAGGAAGGAGAAGACAAAGAAGAAGAGAAAGAAGAAGAGAAAGGAGAAGAGAAAGAAGAAGAGAAAGGAGAAGAGAAAGGAGAAGAGGAAGGAGAAGAGATAGAAAAAAGAAAAAGAAGAAGAGAAAGAAGAAGAGGAAGGAGAAGACGAAGAAGAGAAAGAAGAGAAAGAAGAAGAGAAAGGAGAAGAGGAAGGGGAAGACGAAGAAGAAGAGAAAGAAGAGAAAGAAAAAGAGAATGGAGAAGAGAAAGGAGAAGACGAAGAAGAAGAGAAAGAAGAGGAGAAAAGAAGAAGAGAAAAAAGAAGAGAAAAAAGAAAAAAAAGAAGAGAAGGAAGAAAAAAAATGGAAAGGAGAGGAAAAAGAAGTGAAAAAAATAAGTGAAAAAGATGAGAAAAAAGAAGAGAAAAAAGAAGAGAAAAAAGAAAAAAAGAAGAGAAAAAAAACCCAGAAGAAGAAAAAGAAGCAGAGAAGAAGGGAAAGAAGAAGAGAAGAAATAAGAGAAAAAGAGAAAAAGAAGAAAGAAGAGAAAAAAAGTAGAGGAGGAGGAATAATAAGAAAAAGAATAAGAGGAAGAAGAGGAGGATGGTGGTGGTGATGGTGGTGGTGGTTGTGGTGATGATTTTGGTGGTGGTGATGAGGCTTAATTAGGAACGGCACTCCACCACCACCACCACCACCAATACAATAATTCTCGCCAGGTAATTAGGAGGTGAATTGTGGCTGAATCAAAAGACAGGTGTGCTAATTAACGTCTAAATATACCTGCCTTATCTTGCCTTATGATTACTTTCTCTCTCTCTCACTTTCTCTCACTTTCACTTTCTCTTCCTTTATTCTTTTTTCTGTCACTCAGTTTTTCATTTTCTCTTTTTTTTCTTCCTTTCACGATCCTTTTCTTTTTCTCAGTTTTCTTATCTCTTTCATTTTTTTCTTCTTTCGTGTTTTCTTTCTCTTTTTCTCTAATTTTTGCTTTCTCTTTATTTTTCCATCACTTTCATTTTCTCTCATTTTCTCCTTTCTTCTTTTCCTTCTCTTTCTTGTTTATTCATCCCTTTCATTTTCACTTCTATTTTTGTTTTGTTTTGTTTTTTGGTGTTTTTTTCATTTTCTTTATTTTAGATCACTTTCATTTTTACTTTTCACTCTCTCTCTCGCGCTCTCTCTCTCTCTCTCTCTCACTCTCTTCGTGGGTCGAGTTTTAATCCTCTTAGGGACAGGAAAATATGTTGATGGTAAATAAGGAGGAGGAGGAGGAGGAGGAGGAGGAGGAAGAGGAAGAGGAGGAGGAGGAGGAGGAGGAGGAGGAGGAGGGTCTTAATGTATATGACTTTTCCTTTTCCTTTTTCTCCTTTTTTTCTTTTTGTTTGAAGTGTTGCAATTTTTGATTCGTATTTTTTTTCCATATTTTTCTTGTGTATTGCTGAGTCCTTGTTCTTCTCTTCCTCGTTTTCTACCTTCTACTCCTCTTCCTCTTCTGCCTGTTTTTTTTTCTCGTTTTGCAACACCTCTCATTTCTCTTCTTATTCCTCGTCCATCCTCATTATCTTCCAACTCCTCCGTCCACACCTCTAGTTCCTCTTTTTTCTCCTATTCCACTTCTTTCTTCTCCATCGCTTCTTCTTCCTTCTTCTTCTCCTTCATTTATTCATCATCTTTGTTCTCGTAACACTATTTTAATCCCTCTTCGTCTTCCATCACCTCCTCCTCCTCCTCCTCCTCCTCATCTCCCTTCTCATTACGCGGCTAGACTTGGAAGACTTCTTAGTGAGCAGGTGTCACTTTTCAGAGCATAAAAAACAGCGAGCCCCGACAGAGAACGTCACGTAAACAATCAAAGGACCACCAGCCAATCCCACCATGACCATATAAGCGCGTGTTATGTAAACGCCCGCAGCATTCGAAATAAATTCACAGACCTGGAGGAGCTTGCTGCAACGGAAAACTTCCACATTATCGCCGTCGCGGAGTCATGGTTAAATACAAATAACAGAAATTCTATTGCGGAATTTAGCTTACCCGGCTATTCATTTTTTTTGCGACAGAGAAAACAGAGTTGGTGGTGGCGTCGTCTTATATATTCGTGCTGGTTTAAATCCACGTGTTATCAAAGTCGAAAGAATAAATAATATAGACACCGTTTTCGTAGAAATTAAAAACCGTTCAAGTAAATTTGTTATTGGCATTGTTTATAGACCTCCAAACCAAGCAATGCAAATAGACAGAAAACTGTTCGAACAAATTTATAACATGCAATCAATCTGAAGCCGTAATTATGGGAGACTTTAACTTACCATTTAAGAGTTGGGGAGACACATTAAATATACACTCGGGTCACGATCTATACAGTAACTTATTAGAAAGTGCGCTTTATCAGCATGTGCATAAACCAACTCGCGAAAATAACATCCTCGATCTAGTTCTCACAACTAAAGAAAGCCTAGTTAAGGATCTCAATGTTGGTACAGAATTCAGCGACAGCGATCATCGAATGATTTCGTTTAAGATAAAAATCAAAGAGAACATGAAAACGAGTGAAGAAAGAATACCTGATTACCGACGTGCGGATTTTGACAAACTAAGAAATTTAGTAGCGAATGCAGACTGGAGCGAAATTTCTGCAGCCTCAGATATAAATAAAGCTTGGGAAACATTCACAGAAACTTTAAGTAGAGCCGTGAATTTATGCGTACCATTCCGTAAAAGACGACCAGCAGCCAACTGGAAGCCTAAGTGGCGGAACAATCAACTCAAACGCCAAATTGAGAATTAAAATCGAGCGCGTCGCAAATACTTGATTACAAATAATGAAACAGACAAAACTGAATTCCAAAGATTACGCCGAGAAACAAAAAGAATCATACGTCTCAATAAAAGAAACCTAGAGCTTCATATTGCAAGCGCAAGAAAAACAAATCCTAAAGAATTTTTTGCTTACGTAGAAACAAAAAGGTTCTCACCCCCAGTATTGGCCCAATAGCAACTGTAAATGGCGAATCCACGAATGATGATAAAGAAATCGCTAACATATTGAATGATTTTTTTGCCTCCGTTTTTACAGAAGATATCTTATCCGAAAGGCAACCGGAAGCCCCAAGATATATTGATGACACATCCATGAGTATTATTAGCGACATTGTAGAAAGTGATTTAGTACAAAATATCGATAATATTAAAGTAAAAAAAAAGCCCGGCCCAGATAAAATATCCCCGCGTATTCTTTAAGAGGCAAAACATCAGATCAGCAAGCCCCTCTTGAACATATTCTCAAAGTCACTAAACACAGGAAAAGTACCACTAGAATGGAAACTCGCTAACGTAACTCCTATCTTTAAAAAAGGCGACAAGTCCCAACCAGGTAATTATCGACCGATCAGTCTAACGTAAATCGTGTGCAAAATTTTAGAGACAATCATTCGCGAAAAAATAGATTTTTTTTTTTTTTAAGATAACAGACTAATTAAGGATTCGCAAATGGTTTTCGAAACAAACGTTCCTGTTTGACTTACCTTCTCGATTTCTTCAACTACATCTTTCATGTGTACGATGAAAGTCAATCAGTAGACATTGTATATTTGGACTTTCAGAAAACATTTGACAAAGTCCCTCACAACCGTCTCCTTAGTAAATTGCAAACTCACGGTATAACCGGTAATATTCATAAGTGGCTCAGAGACTGGCTTACCGACCGTAAACAGAGAGTTGTTATGAATGGTATAGCTACTTTTACGCCTGTTTCAAAGCCGCTGGTGTGTGCGTTACCTAATCTACAGAGAGACTGTAAAAGAGGTTGAAGTGAATTCGTTCCATATTCCTAAACGTCTCGGCTCAGATTAGGACTATTTCCCAAGCCCACAGAGAAGATTAACTGGGTTTTCACGGGGGTGTCCCGTTGAGGGTGCAGAGGTCGTGTATGACTGTCACCGGGATCACGAGACAGTCCGTGAAAAACCCTGAAACTTCTACGAGAGGCTTTTAAACAGGCGAACCGAGGCGCCGACGGGTTAAGGATACGTGCCGTGCAGCCTTACTGACCCTTCCCAGCAGCACTGTGTGTGTGTCTGTTTACAGCTGACGGTGTGTGTGTGTGTGTGTGTGTGTGTGTGTGTGTGTGTGTGTGTCATTGTGTGCTCTAATCTCTATGCCTACCCATTTCCCTGCAGTGTAGATATAATTACACATTTCGGAGAGTAGAAACCAGTTCGGACTCCCAACGCTTTACAGCTGTTTTCACATATTCGGTTCCGTATTCAACTGTTCCAATGACTGCCCCGAGGTGTCTTTCGCCAGTCACTGACAGTTTCACGTTACTGCTTTGGAATGCTGTTTTGGCCCGATCGTATGCCTCTGGTTTTACAATCACCACAGACTTAGTGGCGTTGGGACGGTAACCTATTTTAGGGCCGTGTTCATTGACGAGGTCCCACCATTTCCTGAGGTCTGCAGACTTTCCTACCCCTGTGAGGTCATCCGCATACGCCACCTGTTTGACGTTGGTGTTTTCATGGCGGATGATGTCCTGCAGCTTCATCATTCCCAGGGCAAACATTGCCATGGCCACTGGGTCGCCCTGGGTGGTGCCCTCTGAGGATTACTACTACTACTACTACTACTACTACTACTACTACTACTAATATTACTACTATTACTACTACTACTACTACTACTACTACTACTACTACTACTACTACTACTACTACTACTACTACTACTACTACTACTACTACTACTACTACTACTACTACTACTACTACAACTAGTATTACAATTACTACTACTACTACTACTACTACTACTACTACTACTACTACTACTTTTTTTTTTACGGGCCTCCATCTATTAGAGTTGCGTTGTGAGCGGTATATTTTCTCATATCCTTTCACAAAGCAATTCATTGGCCCCACCCCGCCAATGACTGTGGCCGACAACCATCTTTATTTAATATTACAAACTTTACTAAACATTTTATTTTTAAGGTAACAGAGCTTGTGGTTGATACGACTATCAACCACCGTCGCCTCAAAGTCCAAGTCAGCAATGCGGGTGGTTTTGGGTGCAGGTGACCTGGTTCCTCTCAGGCAGACCAAGGCTGACCTCAGGAGGGAGAAGGACAGCCTGCATCTCATCCAGGCGACCACACTGCTTCTTGGCTGTTGTTTCTTATCCGCCAGTGTTTCGGCGAGTCTTGCGTAGAAGCTCTGCGCCCATGGTACCATCCCTCCTGCCGTCGTGAATACTACCGGGGTGGAGGAGCCCTGGTCCACATTCTGTATTCTTTCTTCATATGCTCTGTTCTTCTCTTGTTCGTTTCTTCTGTGGGCTGCATCAATTGTCAGGTCTCTGTGGCAACGGGCCATGGGATCAAAGATCCTTATGTCAAAATATGCCCTTTGTCCACGAGTCCAAAACCCTCTGGCGCTAACATCCACTCGTGCTTCGTTCGAAACATTAGCGGTGCGTCTGGCGAGGTGTTCCCTTTGCAGAGGGAGCAGCATGGGTTCCACAGTCACGTCGTGGCAGACTTCTTTCAGCATCTGAGCTGTTACGTCTCTTACTTCATCATGTCTCATGCAGACGAAACCTCCTCTCTTGCATGTCATGGAATGATTTTGGTTGAAGGGTGAGCCACAGTTACACATGTTTGGGAGCCCATCCACTGGCCAGCCATACCTACTACTACTACTACTACTACTACTACTACTACTGCTACTACTACTACTACTACTACTACTACTACTACTAATAATAATAATAATAATAATAATAATAATAATAATAATATTACTACTAATATTACTACTACTACTTCTACTACTACTACTACTACTACTACTACTACTACTACTACTACTACTACTACTACTACTACTACTACTACTACTACTACTACTACTACTACTATTACAATTACTACTACTACTACTACTACTACTACTACTACTACTACTACTACTACTACTACTACTACTACTACTACTATTACTACTAATATTACTACTAATATTACTACTACTACTTCTACTACTACTAATAATAATAATAATAACAATACTTTTTTTTTTCACAACAAAGGAAGCAGCTCATGGGCACAAAAAAAGAAACAATAATAAAAAAAAAGCCCGCAAGTCGCTGCTCCTAAAAAAGAATCAAAAGAGGTGGCCGAAAGAGAGGTCAATTTCGGGAGGAGATGTGTCCTGATACCCTTCTCTTGAAAGAGTTCAAGTCGTAGGCAGGAGGAAATACAGATGAAGGAAGATTGTTCCAGAGTTTACCAGCGTGAGGGATGAAAGAGTAAAGATGCTGGTTAACTCTTGCATAAGGGGTTTGGACAGTATAGGGATGAGCATGAGTAGAAAGTCGTGTGCAGCGGGAGGGGGGGAGGCATGCAGTTAGCAAGTTCAGTAGAGCAGTCAGCGTGGAAATATCGATAGAAGATAGAAAGAGAGGCAACATCGCGACGGAATTTAAGAGGTAGAAGACTATCAGTAGAAGGAGGAGAGCTAACGAGATGAAGAGCTTTAGACTCCACTCTGTCCAGAAGAGCTGTGTGAGTGGAGCCCCCCCACACGTGAGATGCATACTCCATACGAGGGCGGACAAGGCCCCTGTATATGGATAGCAACTGCGCGGGGGAGAAGAACTGGCGGAGACGATACAGAACGCCCAACCTCGAGGAAGCTGATTTAGCGAGAGAGATGTGAAGTTTCCAGTTGAGATTTTGAGTAAAGGATAGACCGAGGATGTTTAGTGTTGAAGATGGTGATAGCTGAGTGTTGTCGAAGAATAGAGGATAGGTGTTTGGAAGATTGTGTCGATTTGATAGGTGGAAAAATTGAGTTTTTGAGACATTGAAGAGTATATATACAATTCCCAGATGATGCACAAATATGAAATATCAATCATTTTTCATGAAAGAAATGTATGGGTATTCATTGTAAAACTTTTTTTTTAGCAAAATATAGCTGATTTTTTCTTGCCCCATCATGATTTTTTTTTACCCCTTTTCCGGGGAAGAAAAAATTACCCAAAAATATTCATAATAAAAAAGCTATGGGACCCTGGCTCAAGATCAGCTGAAATATGATGTAATAATGACAAATGAATAAAACAGACCAGGTATTGTGAAAATGCTGAACCATATTTCTGCGAAAAACAAAGTTCTCCATTTTGAGTTTTTCTTACCCCATTTTACAGTAGGTTAGCCTTGGTAGGGGTAGGACGTGTGTGTGGGTCGCTCCGTGTTTATATGCTGTTTTTTCCTGGTGCAAACACCTTGAGGCTGTAAAAATAGACTTGGTGATTAAGGAAGTGAATATCGGTGCAGCAAGGAAAGCAGCAAGGAAAGCTCGATGGACGTGTAGGTTCGTGTCTAGTGTTGTGTGATTTAGAAATATCGTAAAACACACGGGTTGGGCATCTTAAGATAGAACGGCGGGAGGCGACCGTCGATGCCCCGCCCTGACCTCTGACCGAGCAGTTAATGGGCTGGGACGGAGGTTGCCAGCGACAAGAGGCTCGCCTCACACCTCCCAAACTGGCGGTTCTGTAGCAACGTATATTTAATCTATTACTTGTATTTAGTTCAATTTTGCCTTGAAAGAGAGTGAAAAACCGGTGTTGGCAGTCGACCCGCAGACAACTGCGTGTTGTTGGTTATGGTCGAATCGATGTTATCAATATTTTCATTTATATTTCATGTCCACCAGAAAAAAGCAAATATATACTTAGCGTAATGAAATGATTGATATGGAAACATATGTTAACGTAAAGGAAAGAAACGGAGCCAGCCACAGCGCCTGTGCAGCTTAAATTTTATTATATAAATCAATTAATCATTTCATACACCTTGATATAGGCTACAACGTTTATTTAGTGACACTATTATTATTATTATTATAATTATTATTATTATTTTTTGTCATTGTTACTATTATTAGCGTTGCCATTGTTGTTATTGCTATTATAATTAGTATCAGTATAATATTCTTGTCATTATTATTATTCATATTACTTGTGTTCATACTTTCAAAACTACTGCTTACATTATTATCGACGTTAGTGTCATTAATATAATTTTAATACTTTGTTTACTTCTGTTCTGATGCAATTACAATTATTACTCTCTCTCTCTCTCTCTCTCTCTCTCTCACCCTGACCTCCTGTCTCTTCCCCACTCACCTCTCTTCAAACTATCCGCCCATACCCCCGGCCCCCTCGCTCCCCACACCGCACCAACCGCCCCTTGGTTACGCTAACCTCTGTAACCTCGATGCCATGCTGACACTAACAAATCTCTCCACATCGCACTGATAATATCTCCATCCCAACTCTCTCTCTCTCTCTCTCTGTCAGCCTGTGACAACCAGTTGTCATCCTATTATATTGATTATAATCCTATCTATATCTGTCAATGTCGCTAAACTAATAGGAATATTAATATTAGTGTCATTCCACAGTAGATATCACTACTACTTTCAATTATAATCAATAATCAGTCATTATTACTACATGTACTACCAATATTCCTGTTGTCATTAATATCAATATCTATAATTTTATAAATGCTTGACCATCCAAGCCAAAGAAGATGCTGCGTTTGTACAAAAGAAGATCACAGATGTATAAACTGTGCATGTGTTAAGGAGAAAAGACGCTGTACGAACTGTAAAAAGAGCGACAGGTGCCAAAATCCCCTGGGCAGGGATCAGAGCAGGGAGGATAACGATGAAGCGCGACACCGCGGGGACAATGAGGGCCGCCGGGGAAGGAGTGAGCGGGGGGAGGGGGTGTCGGAGGGAGCTGCTGCACAATCGCCACCTCTTCCATTGGCACCTCCAATGTTGCCACTACCAACACCACTACCACCACCCCCTCATCACTCTTCCTCTTCGACTGGACAGGGCGCGGCGGAGGTCGGGGGAAGCTTTGCTTGGAAGGGGCTAGCGGAGGGGGAAGCAACGAGGTGGGTGGATGACACATACCTTGAAGTTGTTGGGTGGTCTGCAAGAAATCTTTTTGAACCACCCAGATGTGGAGCCACGACATTTATCATCAAAGAAATTGTCACCCTGTTAAATAACTACATCCAGAACACACCACTGGCGCCCCTATCCTTGAAAATTGTATTCACTCTCCCCCATCTCTTCCTCCACAAAGCACACCCAAAGACCAAACAAGCCGAAAATATCGAGGCATTAAGAAGACGAGTTGCCTTGTGGCAAACTAACGAGTTAGATGCCCTCCTTGGAGAAGCCAGAGCCATACAGGAGAGGCTCCCCGGACCCCAACAAAACAACACCTCCACAGAAGACAGGGCCCGGAAGTTTGCAGACAAAATGCGACAAGGCAACGTTGCGTCTGCAACACGAGCCTTGTCAGAAAATTCCACACGGGGTGTGCTTCCACTCACCAGGGACACGATCAATCAACTCAAGGAAAAACATCCTCCACCGAGTGACCTGAAGGGACTGAGACTGGCAGGATGTCACCAACCACCGAATCCAGTTATATACGAAAGGATAACAGGAGAGATGGTGGAAGAAGGCCCTCCAGACTCGTGGCAGCGGGGCCCTCAGGACTTGATGCACGGGATGGCGAAGCTTGCTGAGCAGCGCCAACTTTGGCAATGCAGCTGGCGACTTGCGCAACACCATTGCAGCACTGGCAAGAAAACTCGCCTCCTCCAGCTGCCACTATGTGGACGCCCTGACGGCGTGCCGCCTCATTCCCCTGGACAAGAGGCCGGGATGCAGGCCTATAGGAGTCGGAGAAGACCTGCGGCGCATCGTAGGCATATGCATCATGGCTGTCGTCAAAGAAGATGTGAGAATGGCAGCAGGGAACCTCCAAGTTTGTGCGGGGCAGCAGGCAGGAGGAGAAGCAGCAGTCCATGCCATGCGGGAGATATTCGACCACGTGGAGTGCGAAGCAGTGCTTCTTGTTGACGCCAAAAATGCCTTCAACACAATAAATAGAAAGACTATGATACATAACATTAAAACCAAGTGCCCTAGCTTAGCTATGTATGTCGAAAATACCTATACATACCCGACTGACTTATACATAAATAGCCACAGTGGAAAAGTGAAAGTGTTAAAATCATCTGAGGGAACAACACAAGGTGACCCAATAGCCATGGCTATGTACGCCCTGGGCCTATCAGTCCTCCAAAATGAAATCGCGTTCGCAGAAACACGGGTGAAACAGGTGGCTTATGCGGATGACCTCTCAGGTGCTGGTAAAATCTCAGACTTAAAAGGGTGGTGGGACACTGTGAACACCGCCGGCCCTGAGATAGGATACATCCCTAACGCCACCAAGTCTGTCCTTATTGTCAAACCTGAACAGTATGACCATGCCGCAGAACCTTTTAGAGGAAGTGGCGTCATTGTGACAAAACACGGACAACGACACCTAGGTGCAGTGATCGGGACAGAGGTATATAAGAAGGAGTACGTGGGAGACAACGTAGCTGAATGGGTGAAGGAAATAGAAGCTTTGTCTGCCATTGCCAAGACTGAGCCACACGCTGCCTATTCAGCGTACACCCACGGCATCCAACATCGGTGGACGTTCCTGATGCGCACCATCCCCGGCATCAGTCCACTCCTCCGACCACTGGAAAATGCCGTCAAGAATGTATTCTTGCCGGCGCTGGTGAAATCTCATGCTTTGGGGGAGGATGAGAGGGATATGCTAGCACTCCCCCCAAGACTGGGTGGGATGGGGATCACCAACGCTGAGAAGCTGGCAGATAAGGAGAACCAAAACTCCATCAGCCTTACCAGGTCACTCATCAACAGGATCATCGCTCAGGAGGCAGAGGGCGAGATAGACCAAACAGAAATAAGAGATATTAAAAGAAAAATCTCAGAAGAAAGGCAACAGGACCAAAAAGACGAGCTGGACCGTCTTACACACCACCTGTCCACAGAAATGGGTAGAAAAATACACACAGCACAGGAGGCAGGCGCCTCTAACTGGCTAACGTCATTACCAATCAGAGCAAAGGGCTTCAGCCTCAACAAACAAGAATTTGTCGACGCCATTGCTCTGAGATATGGCTGGCCGATTGACTGCCTGATCTCTGTGCATGTGGATCACCAAATGATGTCACCCACACCATGACATGTAAAAAAGGAGGCTTCGTCTGTATTCGACACGATGAAGTGAGGGATCTGACAGCCAGCATGCTCGGGGAGGTATGCCAAGACGTCACTACCGAGCCGGCACTGCTTCCCCTGGACGGCGAACACCTTCGGTACAGGACAGCCAATACCTCACAGGAGGCACGGGTTGATGTAAGTGCCCGCGGATTCTGGGTGCGCGGACAGCGGGCGTTCATGGACATCCGCATATTCGACCCGATGGCTGCCTGTCACCGTGAGCTGCCCCTGCAGGCCGCCCACCACAGGAACGAGCAGGAGAAGACAAGGGCATACGGTGAAAGAATCCAACATGTGGATCAGGGCGGTTTCATCCCCCTCGTCTTCACCACATCCGGCGGGATGGGTCCCAGGGCCCAATGCTTCTACGCACGCCTCGCGGAACTAATCTCAGAAAAGAAGCATCAGCCAAGGAGCCACGTTGTCGCCTGGATGAGGTGTCGCCTCTCGTTCTCCCTGCTCAGGTCGGCCATACTATGTCTCAGGGGCACCAGACACTCTGGCCCAAAAGCCACCACCATCTCCAATATGGACTATGAAGCCACAGTGGTGGAGAGTGACATTAGGGTGGGTCGGGAGTGACTTGAGTAGGGAAGGAAAGGGGGATCTAGACGTAATAGATGATAGGTGATTTAGTGTCAGGTAGTATTAGCGATATGGTTGGATGTCACAGTCATTAGCGAACATAGTTGGGGCTAATGACCTCCAAACTATGGAGCCCTCCATGATTATGTGTCGGGAAAATAAACATGGGTGGAGGTATCATTTATGTTGTAGTAGAAAAAAAAAAAGTAGAAGTAGTAGTAGTAGTAGTAGTAATAGTAGTAGTAGTAGTAGTAGTAGTAGTAGTAGTAGTAGTAGTAGTAGCAGCAGCAACAGTAGTAGTAGTAGTAGTAGTAGTAGTAGTAGTAGTAGTAGTAGTAGTAGTAGTAGTAGTAGTAGTAGTAGTAGTAGTAGTAGTAGTAGTAGTAGTAGTAGTAGTAGTAGTAGTAGTAGTAGTAGTAGTAGTAGTAGTAGTAGCAGCAGAAGCAGCAGTAGTAGTAGTAGTAATAGTAGTAGTAGTAGTAGTAGTAGCTGCAGCAGTAGTAGTAGTAGTAGTAGTAGTAGTAGTAGTAATATAAGTAATAGTAGTAGTAGTAGGAGGAGAAGCAGCAGAAGTAGTAGTAGTAGTAGTAGTAGTAGTAGTAGTAGAGATAGTAACAATAGTAATACAGATGAAGATAGTAATAATAATGCTTATAATAATAATTACAATAATAATAACATAATAATCTTTGGCTTTTTTAACACACTCAATCTTCATAATTTCTCATCATTCCACACTCCTCATGTCTTTCTTATTCTTCACTTTCCTCTCCTTTTATCTTTTTCTTTTCTCTTCTCTCTTCTTATTCTTTATCTTTCGTCACCATCTGCTCTCTTTTTCTTCTTCTCTCTCTTCTTATTCCTCACCTGGTCATCCTCATATCCTCTATACAAAGACTTCCATCGTATATACTCCATTGCAAGATCTCTTTTTTCATCATGACACGCAACACCTACACGAGGAATGACTCAGACAACACTCACACATACACACGCACACACACACACACACACACACACACACACACACACACACACACACACACACAGACACACACACAGACACACAGCACACTGCAACTTTTTTTCTCTTCCTTCCTTTCTTCCTTCATCCTTCTTCCATCGCTAACTCTTTCCTTCCATCCTCAACTATTTCTTACCTTCCTTTCTTCCTGCAACACTCAGCACTCAAATATACACACGCACAACACACTGCAACCCTTTCTTACTTTCTTTTCCTACCTGCAACACTCAAGACTCATACAACACACATACATTCCATCCACAACACTTCCCGTCCTCACATATATTCCCCCCACAACATTTCCCCTTCCTTTCCTTCCTTCATTCCTGCAACACTCAAGACAGGAATCGCCTTGTATTGAAGTAGATTAAGGTCTCCGAGATGACAAATAGTAAACAGCTTTAACAACAACAACAACCATCTCGAGTAAGGGGGTTCGAAGTCAATTATATACAATTCAAAGAGGTTCCAAGGCTCTTATACACATGTCACTCGGAGCTTATGTCTTAAAGGTCAGGGAAACAGCGACGTTGTTTGGCCCCTTACACACGGGGACACTTAGAGCGCTGCAGCAGCGCTACTCACGCGTGACTCAGTTTTAGCAGCGCTGCGGTGAAGCGCAGCTTATCTTTTAGAAAGTGTTGTGGGGTGAGTGTCGATTTAGCGGCGCTTCTCAGCATCGCTACTAAAATTGAGTAGGGCGTTAGCAGCGCTACAATCGCGCCACGCACGCGCTGCTAAAAAAGTGACGCTGCTGCAGCTACGTGTGAAAACTCCCATGGAATGCCATGTATCGTGACGAGCAGCGCTACTTTTTGTGGTCGCCACCGGCAGCGAAGCCAACCACGCAAATCTGTTTGTAGCGCTACTTTTTGTGGTCGTGAGTGCGTGTGAAAGCATCCATTCATCTCCATTATTCATCAGCGGCAAATATGCTGAGCAGCGCTGCAAAGAGTCCGCGTGTGAAGGGGCGTTAGGCTCGTATTCCCAGACGCTATCGGCCCCACAGCAACGATTTCCAAAGTCCGTAGAGGAGATTAGGTTCTCAGGAGTGCTTTTTCACTTTCATGGTGCAGCAGCCTTGTCAAACTATCAATAGGCTCTTAAAACTACTCATGGAAGAACCCACAACAACCTCTATGAATCCCCTGTCAGGTGTGGCAGGGCGGGCGAGCCCCGAAATGTTTCAGAATATGGCCCTTAGTTTTTTTTCTTTTTAGAGACGCCTCCTCACCCTCTTTTTCCTTCTTTTCTCCAATGATAAAAATATTTCGTCAGTTTCTTTATTTTTCCTCCCTTCAAAGGCCTCCCGTTTACCTATCCTAGCTTTTACTACTTATTTTAGTCGGTATAAGTTATCTATACCGTGTTATCTATTTCTTATCGTGTTCTCCAAGTTTTCATTCCGTTTGAGCTTTTGTTATACTTTTATTTTCGTGTGTATGTATCACCTCTAAATTTACCCCGTTTTTATCGATTCTTTCTATTATATATTTTATCTTTCTATATTATTTTCCTTCAATATGTCGTATTATCTATTTCTTATCGCATTCCTTAAGTTTTCATTCTGTCTGAGCTTGTATTATACCTCCATTCTCGTTTTATCCATTTATATTATCCTTCTGTTCGTCCCATCACTCCCCTAAAAATACTTCTTAAATTCCTGTCCTCTATTCTGTTCCATATAAAATCTTCATATTCTCTATTAAAAGACTTCCATCGTTTATATATTCCAGTCATCTTTTTATTTTCCTTTTGTTTATCGACACAAAATTCCCTTACAAATGCTTCCTATATCCTTATCCAATATTTTGTTCCATTAAAAATCTGCATATTCTCTGTACAAAGCCTTCCATCGTTTATATATTTCACATATCTTCTTATTTTTCTTCTATTTCTCGTCCTATCATTTCCCCTACAAATACTTATTAAAGTCCTATTCTGTATTTTGTTCCATATAAAATCTTCATATTCTCTATACAATGCCCTCCATCATTTATATATTCCACCTTCCTTTTTTTTTTTTCCTCTAGTTTCTCGTCTAAATACTCCCTTACAAATGCTTCTTGAACGCTTATCCTATATTTGGTTCCATTAAAAATCGTCATATCCTCTATTCAAAGACTTCCATCGTTTATATATTACACTTACATCTTTACAGAGTGGAGTCTAAGGCTCTTCGTCTCATCAGCTCTCCTCATCCTACTGATAGTCTTCTACCTCTTAAAATTCCGCCGCGATGTTGCCTCTCTTTCTATTTTTTATCGATATTTCCACGCTGACTGCTCTTCTGAACTTGCTAACTGCATGCCTCCCCCACTCCCACGGCCCCGCTGCACACGACTTTCTACTCATGCTCATCCCTATACTGTCCAAACCCCTTATGCAAGATAAACCAGCATCTTCACTCTTTCATCCCTCACGCTGGTCAACTGTGGTAAAATCTTCCTTCATCTGTATTTCCTCCTGCCTACGACTTGAACTCTTTCAAAAGGAGGGTATCGGGACACCTCTCCTCCCGAAATTGACCTTCTTTCGACCACCTCTTTTGATTCTTTTGGGAGCAGCAGTAGCGGCCTTTTTTATTGTTTTCTTTTTGGGTGTGCCCTTGAGCTGTCTCCTTTGTTGTAAAAAAAAAAAATCCTTTTGTTTTTCGTCCAAATATTCCATTACACATAATTATTTGCTATACGCTTATCCTATCTTTGGTTCCATTAAAAATCATCATTATCCTCTATACAAAGACTTGTATCGTTTATATATTCCAGTCATCTTTTTATTTTCCTTATGTTTGTTGTCCTAAAATTCCCCTACAAATGCTTCTTATATGCTTCTTAAATGCTTCTTCTATTTTGTTCCATTAAAAATCATCATTATCCTCTATACAAAGACTTCAAACGTTTATATATTCCTCTGTAACATCTCTTTATTTCCTCTCTGCCGCTTATAAAGGTCTGCCTACCTACTGTTATCACCTGCTGTACAAAGGTTCTTACTATACTGTATAATACGATATTTTACAGTACAAAGATCCGGGTTGGGTACTGCCTGTTCTGTCTACAAAGAGTTATCTGTGGGCTAGGCTGTACAAAGGTCTTTATAGTTTATCTCTTACTAGGAAGAGATACGCATTGTTTCTTTTGTTTCTCTTTACTTCCTTTGTCTTTAGAATCTATATTTTACTAGGAAGAGATAGCGATTATTTTGTTTATAGCTTACAGAGGCCTCGGGTTGTAGTTTTTTCTAGTTTTTCTTCCTCTCGTATAAACAGCACACCTCGTTTCACATAAGACATATCGCTTCTCTTGTTTTTCTTTACTTTCAGAGGACTCGGTATTAGTTTTTCTTCTCCTTGTATGTAAAAACTTCACTTCTTTCGGCTTCACTGTTCCTCGTAGCTCCGTGAGGCCTTGGTTTTCTTGTTTTTAGTCCTACTGTAGAGAGCTCACTTCGTTATGCTGTTTGTCTAGCCTCGTAAGCCCTTGGTGTTTGGTTTTTAGTCCTGTTATAGAGAGCTCACTTCGTTATGCTGTTCCTCGTAGCTCCGTGAGGCAATGGTTTTCTTGTTTTTAGTCCTGTTGTAGAGAGCTCATTTCGTTTTGGTGTTTGCCTAGCTTCGTGAGGCCTTGGTCTTAGGTTTTCTTTCTCTTATAGAAACCTCACTTGCATGTCTTTCACTGTTCCTCGTATCTTATCTCTCCTGAGGCCTCGGGTCTAGGTTTCAGTCCTCTTGTGGAAACCTCGCCTTAATTTGTTTCATTGTTCTTCGTCCTTTATCTTTCCTCTTACAGAAGCCTCCCTTCCACGTGTTTCACCGTTCCTCTTAGCTGTCTCACGTGCTTGTGGAGATTTCTTCGGTTAAGTTTTCCTGCAGCCTTAGGAGTGTCACCTCTATTCCTCGCCTTAATTTGTTTCATTGTTCTTCGTCCCTTATCTTTCTTCCCTTCCACTTGTTTCACCGTTCCTCTTAGCTGTCTCACGTGCTTGTGGAGATTTCTTCGGTTAAGTTTTCCTGCAGCCTTAGGAGTGTCACCTCTATTCCTCGCCTTAATTTGTTTCATTGTTCTTCGTCCCTTATCTTTCTTCCCTTCCACTTGTTTCACCGTTCCTCTTAGCTCTGTCTCACGGGCTTGCAGAGGTCTCGTCGGTTTAGTTTCCCAGCAGCCTCAGGAGTGTCACCTCTATTCCTCCTGCCGTACATAGAACTGCTTGGCGGCGGCTATCTCATATCGAGCATCTCACACCTGTTGGCTTCACCTGACACTTAGCGCTGCAGGTATATTGACAGGTAAATTGCCTCCTTGTGTTCTGCTAGAGAGTTTCGTTCGAGGTAGACATCGCCCTCGTTCTCGATTTCTTTCTATCGCGTACAAATTGGCGCACACAATACTGATCCTATACCTTCCTTATCGCGTACAAACTGGCGCACACCCTCCAGATCCTATACCTTCACTATCGCGTACAAATTGGCGCACACAATACTGATCCTATACCTTCCTTATCGCGTACAAACTGGCGCACACAATACTGATCCTATACCTTCCTTATCGCGTACAAATTGGCGCACAAAATACTGATCCTATACCTTCCTTATCGCGTACAAATTGGCACACACAATACTGATCCTATACCTTCCTTATCGCGTACAAATTGGCACACAAAATACTGATCCTATACCTTCCTTATCGCGTACAAATTGGCGCACAATACTGATCCTATACCTTCCTTATCGCGTACAAATTGGCGCACAAAATACTGATCCTATACCTTCCTTATCGCGTACAAATTGGCGCACAAAATACTGATCCTATACCTTCCTTATCGCGTACAAATTGGCGCACAAAATACTGATCCTATACCTTCCTTATCGCGTACAAATTGGCACACAATACTGATCCTATACCTTCCTTATCGCGTACAAATTGGCACAAAATACTGATCCTATACCTTCCTTATCGCGTACAAATTGGCACACAATACTGATCCTATTCCTCCCTTGTCGCGTCCTTATTGGCACAAAATACTGATCCTATACCTTCCTTATCGCGTACAAATTGGCGCACAAAATACTGATCCTATACCTTCCTTATCGCGTACAAATTGGCGCACAAAATACTGATCCTATACCTTCCTTATCGCGTACAATTGGCACATAAAATACTGATCCTATACCTTCCTTATCGCGTACATATTACACATAAAATACTGATCCTCATTACCTTCCTTATCGCGTACTTATCGCGTGCAAATTGGCACACGTAATACTGATCCTATACCTTCCTTATCGCGTAAATTGGCACACGTTATCCTCACCCTTGTTAAACATACATTATATTCATATACCGCGTACATATTGGTACAAGTTATGCTGACCCTTTTCTACAACATTCTTAGCGTACAAATTGGCACATAATACTGACCATCATATTAATACCTTCCTTACCGCGTACAAATTGGCACAAGTAATGCTCACACTAGTTTTAAACACATTCCTTACTGCGTACAAATTGGCACAGGGGCATAATCCTCCTCGTTCACTCTATAAGTTTTGTTCTAAATCTTTCTTACTAGTCTAACTCCTTACACTTTTCTTAGTTTTGTTTTACTCCTACTTTCTATTTTTCCTTATTTCTTATTCTTTACTCCTCCTTTCACATTCTTTCATACTTTCTCTTTACTCTTTCCCCACTCTATACTTTTCAGTCTAGCTCCTTCTCTAACTCCTTACACTTTTCCTATTTTTGTTTTACTCTTTACCTTTCTTATTTTTCCTTATTTCCTATTCTTTACTCTTCCTTTCCATTCTTTCATAATTTCTCCTCTTTTGCTCTCTTCCCCACTCCATCACATCCCTAGCAGCGACCAGGCCTAACAGGACCAGCTAGCTACGTAACACACCACCACACCCACACCTAGTTCCCTCACGTCACTCTTCATTAACACCGCTAACGGCCACGCACTGTCTTATTCCTCGCGGCCTTGACAGCAACACCTCGGAGAGACGGACCATCGCCAGGGAGAGAGGGCGGGGCAGAGACTAACATGGGCAAGGCTCTCGGCAAGGCTTATGCTTACTAGATTCTTGGATGAGCTTACGGAGTCTCATTTAGTGTCATGGGGATCGTTGGAGGCGTAGGATTGGGGTTTTTCTTTCTTTCTTTTTTTCTCTTTCTTCCCGCTAACACATCGACAAGGCTCTCGGAATGGTTTATATTTACTGTTTTACTTTTACAGGAGTCTTGCGTGAGCTTACGGTGTCCCTTTTACTGTATGAGAGGCGTGGGAGGCTTAGGGCTGGTTTTATCTTTCTTTCTATATTTCTTTCTGCTCTTTCTTCCCTCTAACACATGGGCAAGGCTCTGTACAAGGCCTATGTTTAGCGTCTTGGATGAGCTTATGGAGTCCCTTTTACTGTATGAGAGGCGTGGGAGGCTTAGGGTTGGGTTTTATCTTTTATCCCGAGCTGCTTCGTCTTCATCACTTTGAGCCTCGAGACCCCAAAACGATTAATGGCACCAAGACATCTGACTAACATAAACATAAACGCTTTAATACTATGAATCACTGGTGCACGCACACACACACACGCACGCACGGTGATGCTGCTGCCTTGTTGCTGCGTCCGTGTGGCACCCCGCGGCGGACAGGGAGAGAGAGGGAGAGGGGAAGGAAAGGGGAGAGAGAAATAAGTCCAGGTGAGGGTCGGCGCGGCGGGCTCCCAAAGTACAGTCCCGTGTCGAGGCGAGCGGGATCCTTAATGCCAGTTAGCGGCGAGGGAGGAGCCGAGGCAGGAAACTGACTCCCTGCCTCTCCTTAAGGGGGGGGGTGGGGGGGGGGGGTGGGGGGGGGGCGGGGGGGTCAGTGCCAGGCGGGAGACGTGGTGGGGTCAGCCGGGGAGGGTGAGCGGGGGACTGGCAGCGTGTCTGGGGTGATACCGGTGGCCGTGTCCCTCTGCAGCAGGAGGTAGAGGCGGTTGTTGAGGCCGCGGTGGGTGTCCGTCACCACTCCACGGTCCCTCGGAAGCGGCCCCTCGTCCTCCTCGCTGCCGCCCACCGCCATCACCACGTCCTCGTCCGCTCCTCACGCCTCCCACATGGGCCTGGTTTGCTACGCCCTCGGGCAGGAGAAACCCACGCACCATCACGGCCACGCCAACTGAAGAGGCCACAACGCCAGCGCCCACTACCGCCCAGTCGTTGACGTGGCCGCGTCTGAGACGACCGAGAGGCAGCGGCTGTCCGGGACTCAGGCCGTGGTTGCCAGCGCCGCGAACACCCAGGTCCTTGGTGTGCTCCAGGATGTTGGAGGGCCGCGCGAGGGTCTTGATGCGTGGCGCTTCTTCTCTGTGACTTTATTACGATTTATTCTGCGTGGCTTGTGTGCCTTGAGGGTCGCCTTCTCCCGGACCGTCTCACCGTGCAGTGCCACCCCAGGCGAGGCTTTGCGCTCCTCCGTGGGGCCGCTGGGGGATGCACGGTGGCATGGTGGTCAGGGCGGCATGCGGTTGTGTATGATCCAGTATGGCAGCGTGGTGGGCGTGGGCGTTCGTGGAGTCGTTGTAGGCGTGGGTTGGCGTGGAGAGGGCGTGGGTGCCCTTGGGAGGATGTCGCAGCCGTCGGGGTGGTGCTGTGTCCCTCTGGTGTTGTCTGTGGGTGGATGTCTGTCGTGGCCGCTGTCTCCTCGTCCACGTAACTCACTGAAGCGTTGACTGGCGGGGGTTCGTGACGTGGGGCGCTGGTCACGGCTGCATCATCCTCATCATCCATTATAGAATTACTCTCTTCCGTCATCCTCATCGTAGCGTTACTCTCCTCACTGCTGTTGTGTGTGTCCGTGATGATGTCCAGAGTCGCAGAGATGCTAGTGGTAGTGGTGGTGGTAGTGGTGGTTGTCGTAGTGGGGATCGTGGTGGTAAGGAGGTGGGAGGCGATGGTAGTTGTGGTCGGGAAGTCGCTGTCCTCAAGAAGCATGACTGGTTTGTAGCCGAGAGTGGTGGGAACGGCGCACCTGAGGAGAGAGAGAGAGAGAGAGAGAGAGAGAGAGAGATGTAGAAAAGTTAGTGAAATAGGGAACTGATTGTCCGTAGAGTAACATATGTGGCAAAATAAAACCAGATCACCTAATGGAAATGAAAGATATGTAAAGAAAGGTTAATTTAGTGAAAAGAAAGACAGGTAGAAAGCTATATTAGTGAGAACTGGAACCGACTATTCGTAGAGTAAATAAAATAGGCAAAATACAACCTGCGCAGAAGATATATAAGATAGATAAAGGAAAAAGGTTAGATTAGTGGAAAATGGAACCGATTATTAGAAGAAAATAATATAAAAGAAAGATACAGAAAATAAGGTAAGATTAGTGAGAAGTCTAACCGAATATCCAAAGTAACATAAATGGCAAAATACAACCTGTGCATTTAGATGTAAAAAAAAAAAAGTAGAGGTAGAAGAGATAGAAAAGAGATAGAAAAAGTTAAGTTTCTGAAAAGTAGAACCCGTAGAGTAAGCAGAATCGTCAAAATACAACCTGCGCATCAAAAGGAAAAGAAATGATGAAAAGGTTAGATTAGTGAAACGTGGAACCGAGAATCCGTAGAGTAACACAATAAGCAATATGCATCCTGCTCAGAAGATACAGAGGGAAGCTATGTAAGAAAGGTTAAAGTAGTGAAAAAACAGAACCGATTTAACTTAGAGTGACACAAATGGCAAAATAAAACCTGATCATCTAAAGGAAAAGAAAGATGTATATAAAAAAGTTAAGTTAGTGAAAAGAAAGATAGGTAGAAAGATACATTAGTGAAAAGTGAAACCGATTATCCGTAAAGTAACAGAATCGCCAAAATACAAACTGCGCAGAAGATATAAAATATCCATATAGAAATAAAAGGAAAAAGTAGTGAACAGTGAAATCAATTATACAAAGAATAACACAATTGGTAAACTAAAAGTAAACTAAAACGTGGGG
Source organism: Eriocheir sinensis (assembly GCF_024679095.1). NCBI lineage: Eukaryota > Metazoa > Arthropoda > Malacostraca > Decapoda > Varunidae > Eriocheir > Eriocheir sinensis. Next base: position 359,484 of record NW_026112252.1, read on the forward strand.
ACCAAAGGGAAAAGAATGACATAGAGAAGAAAGGTCAGATTAGTGAAAGATAGAACCGGTTATTACGTAGTACAAAGAGAAAGGGACGAATTCGTTACGCACAGAGATAGTAACGAAATAGCAACAAAACGACAACAAAAAACTGCGCATCTGAAGAAAAAAAGTAATAGTGGGATAGAAGAAAACAAGGTAAATATGAGTAAAAAAATCGAAGAGGCTTTTAGTAGAGCGAAAAAAATGGAAATAATTAGGAATAAAAAAACTGCGCATCTGAAAAAAAAGTGATAGTGGGATTGAAGAAAAAAGGTAAATATGAGTAAAAAATCGAAGAGGCTTTTAGTGAAATGAAAATATAGAAATGATAACCTTTTGATCGAGTAACAAAATAGGAACAGAACAACAACCAAAATTACGCATCTGAAGAGAAAAAGAGATAGAAGGATAGAAAAAAAAGATAGTAGTAAAAAATAGAAGAGGCTTTAGTATAATGAAAAAAAAGGAAATAATTATCCGACGGTCGAGTAACAAAATAGGAACAAAATAACAACTGCGCATCTGAAGGAAAAAAAGTGATAGTGGGCTAGAAGAAAAAAAAGATAAATATGAATAAAAGATCGAAGAGGCTTTTAGTAGGATGAAAAAAAGGAAATAATTAGGAATAAAACAACACCTACGCATCTGATGAAAAAAGTGAGAGAGGGATAGAAGAAAAAAAGGTATATATGAGTAAAAAAACGAAGAGGCTTTTTAGTTGAATGAAAAAAAATGGATGTAATTAGCCGTGGATCGAATAACAAAATAAACGAAACAACAAAAAATACGAGACTGGAAGGGAAAAGAGATAGAGGGATATAAAAAAAAGATAAATTAGTAAAACCTAGAAGAGGCTTTTAGTAGAATGAAGAAATGGAAATAATTATCCGTTGATCAAGAATAAAAACAACAAAACTACGCATTTGAAGGGAAACACAGATAGAGAAATAGAAAAAAGGAAATTAGAGTGAAAAGTAGAAAAGCTTAACAGTATAATGAAAAAAATGGAACTCGCAAAAAACACCAAAAACTGAAATGAAAAAAACGATGGAGTAATAGAATAAAAAAATAAATAAATTAGAGTGAAATATAGAACAGTTTATCAGCAGAAAGAGGAAGCAAAAAAATGAAAAAAGATAGAGATAGGAAAAATGGTGAAAATAATAAAAGACAAAACCGATTATACTTAGAGAGAAGGAATACTGGCGAGAGTGGATAAAGTGCAGTTACGGATTATAACAGAACACTTACGGACATATAAAAAATGGAAAGGGGGGGGAGAGAGAGAGAGAGAGAGAGAGAGAGAGAGAGAGAGAGAGAGAGAGAGAGAGAGAGAGAGAGAGAGAGAGAGAGAGAGAGAGTGGACGAAATAGAGAGAAATGAAAACACTGAATAAACAAGACTTACACAAAGTAAGAGAATTGAAGTCTAGAGAACAATGAACAGTTGGAAGATGAAGGGAAAGGAAGGGAAAGAGAGAAATAAAAAAATGACTAAAATATGTCAAGAGAATAAATGAAGATAAGGAAAGAGAGTAAGGAGGTATAGAAGAGGAAGGGAGATGAAAGAGATATTGAGAAAGGGAAGGGAGGAAAGGAAGGAAGGAGGAGAGAAGAGGAAGGAAAAGAAGGAAGGAGAGGGAGGGAAAGGCCGAGGAGGGACGGAAGGGCAGTTGTAGGAAGGAGTATGGTATTAGAAGATGGGAAGATGGTGTGAAAGAAAATGGGAGGATGATGTGAAAGAAGATGGGAAGATAATGGGAAAGAAAATGGGGAGATGGTATGAAAGAAAATGGGAGGATGATGTGAAAGAAAATGGGAAGATGATGTGAAAGAAAATGGGAAGATGATGTGAAAGAAGATGGGAAGATGGTGTGAAAGAAGATGGGAAGATGGTGTGAAAGAAAATGGGAAGATGATGGAAAAAAAGATGATAAGATGTGAAAGAAAATGGGAAGATGATGTGAAAGAAAATGGGAGGATGATGTAAAAGAAAATGGGAAGATGGTGTGAAAGAAGATGGGAAGATGGTGTGAAAGAAAATGGGAAGATGATGGGAAATAAATTGGTAGATGGTGTGAAAGAAAATGGGAAGATGTGAAAGAAAATGGGAAGATGTGAAAGAAAATGGGAAGATGATGTGAAAGAAAATGGGAAGATGGTGTGAAAGAAAATGGGAAGATGTGAAAGAAAATGGGAAGATGTGAAAGAAAATGGGGAGATGGTGTGAAAGAAAATGGGAAGATGGTGTGAAAGAAGATGGGAAGATGTGAAAGAAAATGGGAAGATGGTGTGAAAGAAGATGGGAAGATGGTGTGAAAGAAAATGGGAAGATGATGGAAAAAAAGATGATAAGATGTGAAAGAAAATGGGAAGATGTGAAAGAAAATGGGGAGATGGTGTGAAAGAAAATGGGAAGATGATGGGAAAGAAAATGGGAAGATGATGGGAAAGAAAATGGGGAGATGGTGTGAATGATAATGGGAAGGTGATGGGAAAGAAAATGGGAAGATGATGGGAAAGAAAATGGGAAGATGGTGTGAAAGAAAATGGGAAGATGATGGGAAAGAAAATGGGGAGATGGTGTGAATGAAAACGGGAAGATGATGGGAAAGAAAATGGGAAGATGATGGGAAAGAAAATGGGAAGATGATGGGAAAGAAAATGGGAAGATGATGGGAAAGAAAATGGGAAGATGATGTGAAAGAAAATGGGAAGATGATGTGAAAGAAAATGGGAAGATAGTGTGAATGAAAATGGGAAGATGATGGAAAAGAAAATGGGAAGATGATGTGAAAGAATATGGGAAGATGATGGAAAAGAAAATGGGAAGATGTAAAGGAAAATGGGAAGATTATGGAAAAGAAGATGGGAAGATGTGAAAGAAAATGGGAAGATGTAAAAGAAAATGGGAAGATTATGGAAAAGAAGATGGGAAGATGTGAAAGAAAATGGGAAGATGTAAAAGAAAATGGGAAGATGATGTGAAAGAAGATGGGAAGATGTGAAAGAAAATGGGAAGTTGTTAATGAAAATGGGAAGATTATGGAAAAGAAGATGGGAAGATGATGAGAAAGATGGGTAGATGATGTGAAAGAAAATGGGAAGATGATGTGAAAGAAAATGGGAAGATGATGGGAAAGAAAATGGGGTGATGATGGGAAAGAAGATGGGAAGATGTGAAAGAAAATGGGAAGATGATGTAAGAGGAGATAGAAAGATGGTAGGCAGGTAAAGGAAGGAAGGAAGGGCGAAGGAAGGAGGAAGGTGAAGATGGAAGGAAGGGAGAGGGAGAGGAGAGTTAAGAGAGGAAGGAGGAAAGTGAAGGAAGGGAGGAAAGGGAGAGAGCAGAGGTACAGTTAAGTGAGAGAGGTAAGGAGGAAGGTGAAGGAAGGAGAAATAATGAAAGGTAAAAGAGGGAGAAAGGAGGACAGTTAAAGAAAGGAAGGAAGGACATTGAGGAAGTTGTAGGCAAGGAGGGAAGGAGGATTAATGTAAAGTAAGTGAGAGTGGAGATAGGGAGGAAGGTGATGAAGGTAGAGAGAGATATGTAAGAGATGAAGGGAATGATAGATGAAGTGGAGTGGTAAATAAATGTCAATAAAGGGAGGGGAGAGTTAAAGAAAGGAGGAAAGTGAGAGGGAAGGGTGAGGCAGTGAGGGAGGGAGGAGGGAGGTAATGGAGGATGGATAAGGAAAGGAGGGAAGGAGGAGAGAGATTAAGTAAGTGAGGGAGGGAGAGAGGAAGGAAGGTGAAGGAAGGGAAGGGAGATGGAGAGAAGAGGTACGGGAGAAAGAGCAAATGAAGAGGTAAATGAAGAGTAGAGGAACACAGGAGAGGCAAGTGAGGGAGGGAGGGAGGAGGTAGAACATGTATAGGACTGGAAAGAGGAAATGGAGGAAGGTTAAGGAAAGGAGGGAAGGAAGAAAGAGATCAAATAAGTGAGGGAGGGAGAGAGGAAGGAAGGTGAAGGAAGGGAAGGGAGATGGAGAGAAGAGGTAAGGGAGAGAGAGCAAAGGATGAGGTAAATGAAATGAAAGGAGAGGAGGGGACAGGTAAGTGGAGAGAAACAGAGGAGAGGTAAGCGAATGAGGGACGGAGAGAGGAAGGTGAATGAAGGGAAGGAAGATGGAGAGAAGAGGTGAAGGAGAGATAGCAAATGAAGAGGAGAGGGTTGGACAAGTAAGGGGAGAGGAACAGAAGAGAGGTAAGAGAGGAAGGGAGGGAGGTCGGGCAGGTAATGGTATGAGCTGCTCACCTGATGCTGTGTGACCTGTAGAAGTGGACAGGCAGTGTGTGATCGAGTTGTTGGTCCACAACACCCGCTCCGGCACGTCACACCGCCACGCGTTGCCGCTCAGCTTGGCCACACACACACACACACACACACACACACACACACACACACACACACACACACACACACACAGACACAGACACAGACACACAAAAACACACGAAGGAAGGAAAGGAAAAAAAAAGCATTAGAATCATTGAACGAAATTTTTCACACATACACTTAAATACACACACACACACACACACACACACACACACACACACACACACACACACACACACACACACACACACACACACACACACACACACACACACACACACACACACACGAGTTATTTAAATTAAAAAAAAGAGAATTAGAATCATTGAAAAAATTTTTCACACACACACACACACACACACACACACACACACACACACACACACACACACACACACACACACACACACACACACACACACACACACACACACACACACACACACACACACACACACACACACACACACACACACACACACAGACACAGACACACACACACACACACGAGGGAAGGAAACGAAAAAAAAGAGCATTAGAATCATTGAACAAATTTTTATCACACACACACACACACACACACACACACACACACACACACACACACACACACACACACACACACACACACACACACACACACACACACGAGGGAAGGAAAGGAAAAAAAAGAGCATTAGAATCATTGAACAAATTTTTCACACACACACACACACACACACACACACACACACACACACACACACACACACACACACACACACACACACACACACACACACACACACACACACACACACACACACACACACACACACACACACACACACACACACACACACACACACACACACACACACACACACACACACACACACACACACACACACACACACACACACACAAAGGAAGGAAAGGGAAAAAGCATTAATCATTGAACATTTTTTTTTCACACACACACACACACACACACACACACACACACACACACACACACACACACACACACGAAAAAAAAAACGACAAGAGAAAGACGAAACTGCATCATACGGTTTTCATATTGACTCAAACACATCCTCTCTCCTCCTCCTCCTCCTCCTCCTCCCGCTCCTCCTCCTGCTATTGCTTCTGTTCCTGCTCTTCCAACACCCTCACGCAAGACACCAAACCATTAGCATCATAAAAAGAATGCGTTTTACACTTCCCCGCACACGCAGGTTACAAGCCCGACAACGTTCACATCACAGCAGGAATGTATTTTATGGCCTGTTAGCGTACGTAAGGAAGAGAAGGGAGAGGAGAGAGTAGAAGAGATGCGAAGAGAAGGGAAGCGAAAAGAAAGGAAGAGAAAAGCAAAGAAGATGAGAGGAGGGGAGAAAAGAGAAGAGAAGACAAGGGAAAAGAAGAAAAAAGATGAAATGAGAGGAGAGGACAGTGAGAGGAGACGAGGGGAAAGATGAGATGAAAGGAGAGAAGAGAAATAGAAGAGAGAAAAGATGATAAAATGAGAGAGAGAGAGAGAGAGAGAGAGAGAGAGAGAGAGAGAGAGAGAGAGAGAGAGAGAGAGAGAGAGAGAGAGAGAGAGAGAGAGAGAGAGAGAGAGAGAGAGAGAGAGAGAGAGAGAGAGAGAGAGAGAGAGAGAGAGAGAGAGAGAGAGAGAGAGAGAGATTTCATTATTCACGGAGGCTAACAAACAACAAAGGAAATAAACAAACAAACGAACAATCAACCGCGTAGAAACACCTCTCTCTCTCTCTCTCTCTCTCATCACATTCACCCTCGATTGAAATAAAAATAAAAAAAAATAAAAATCGCATATCCTCATTTGCATAGATATTGAATGTGTTTTGGAGCCAGACAAGGATAGCATCGAGTACATAAGAACATAAGAACATAAGAACGCAGGAGTCTACAAGAGGCCGGTACGCCTATACGAATCAGCTCCTTTGACCCTAAGCTCCCGTGTATCTAACCCCACCTAATATCGCTGTCCATGAACTTATCTAGTCTATTTTTGAATGTGACAATTGTATTGGCACTCACCACATGACTGCTAAGCCTATTCCACTCATCCACCACCCTGTTAGTAAACCAATTTTTGCCTATGTCCCTGTTGAATCTGAATTTATCCAGTTTAAACCCATTACTTCGTGTCCTACCCGGTTCTCTTACCAACAAAACCTTATGAATGTCTCCCTTATTAAAGCCCTTCATCCATTTATAAACCTCGATCATGCCTCCACGCACCCTTCGCCTTTCTCGAGAATGCAAGTTTAAATGTTTGAGTCTTTCCTCGTATGGCAAGTTTCTCAACCCCTGAATCATCTTAGTCATCCTCCTCTGCACCGATTCTAACATTTTGATATCCATTCTATAGTAAGGTGACCAGAACTGAACTGCATAGTCAAGATGAGGTCTAACTAATGCTAAATATAGTTTGAGGAAGACTTCGGGGCTTCTGTTGCTTACGCTCCTTGAAATAAATCCCAGTACCCTATTAGCTCGATTTCTAGCTTGAATGCATTGTGCCCTTGGACGGAGATCAGAGCTCACTAAGACCCCTAAATCTCTCTCGCACCCAGACCTGCTTATGAGAGTGTCATTTAAGCAATAGTTATGTGAGGGGTTGTTCCTACCTACACTCAGAATACTGCACTTCCCTACATTGAACTCCATCTGCCATTTATCCGCCCAGTCATACAATCTGTTGAGTTCAACTTGGAGAATACTAGCGTCTTCTTGTGTGCGTGTGTGTGTGTGTGTGTGTGTGTGTGTGTGTGTGTGTGTGTTCGTATATTGCGTGTGCGGCGTGAGTGATGTGTCGCTTTTGTGGTCCCGGATCAAAACAAAGGATTAGAATAGATTGAAAAAAGTGAAAAAAAATGAAATGAAAAAAAATGGAAAAGATACATATAAGAAAGACTAATTGACTGACTCACTCGTTTTATTTTTTTTCGTTTTGTTTTATCTTAAAAAATATTAATAAAAGAAAACAAGGAAAGGAAAAAAAGGAAAAGAAAAATCGTGAAAAGAAAAAAAGGAAAAGAAAAAAAGGAAAAGAAAACAAGAAGATAAAAAGGAAAAGAAAAATCGGGAGCAGAAAACAATGAGAAGAAAAAAAACAATGAACAGAAAACAAAACGGAAAAGATGAGAAAAAAGGAAGGATGAAAAAACGGAAATGAAAAAAAACACGGAAGAGAAGAAACCGGGAAAAGAAAAAAAAGAAAAAAAAAGATAAATGAAATGAAAAAAAAAAAAGAGAATCAATAACGAACGCGCACAGGTTGAGGTTTTTGTGGCGTCTCTATTTTTTTTTATTGTGTTTTTTTTTTTTTACTGTTGAACGATAAACTATAGGCTGCTGGATACACGAGTTTGTTTGTTTTTCTGTTTGGTTTGTTAAGAGAAGAAATAGTAGTTGTTATTATTTACTTATGAACGAAAAACTTACTTTACTTTTCGACGGTAAATTATAGGCTTAGAACACACGAGTTTGTCTTTTTGTTTTCTTTTGTTTTACTTGTGGACGATAAACTATACAGGCTTCTGAACACACGAGTTTGTCTTTTTGTTTTCTTTTGTTTTACTTGTGAACGATAAACTATATAGGCTTCTGAGCACACGAGTTTGTCTTTTTGTTTTCTTTTGTTTTACTTGTGAACGATAAACTATATAGGCTTCTGAGCACACGAGTTTGTCTTTTTGTTTTCTTTTGTTTTACTTGTGAACGATAAACTATATAGGCTTCTGAGCACACGAGTTTGTTTTTTTGTTTTTTGTTTTACTTGTGGACGATAAACTATATAGGCTTCTGAACACACGAGTTTGTTTTTTTGTTTTTTGTTTTACTTGTGGACGATAAACTATATAGGCTTCTGAACACACGAGTTTGTCTTTTTGTTTTTTGTTTTACTTGTGGACGATAAAATATATAGGCTTCTGAACACACGAGTTTGTCTTTTTGTTTTTTGTTTTACTTGTGGACGATAAAATATATAGGCTTCTGAACACACGAGTTTGTCTTTTTGTTTTTTGTTTTACTTGCGGAGGATAAACTATATAGGCTTCTGAACACACGAGTTTTTTTTTCTGTTTGGTTTATAAAGAAAAGAAATACTAGCTTTTTTTTTTTACTTATGAATGGGAAAGAATATTCATCCGGTGGTGAGTGTCGTTAGTTTTGTTATTGTTGTTGTTATTCATTTTCTTTAAATATGCACGAGTTTGTATTGTTTTCTGTTTGCTTTATAGAGAGAAGAAATATTCACATTTTACTTACAAACAAGAAATTTTGCTCCTCTAGTGATGGATATTGTTTGTTTATGTTGTTATTCGTTGTTACATATACAAGAGTTTGTTTAGTTTTTCTGTTTGGTTGATGGAAACGTATTACAAGTCAAACCCGAGAAGTTTCGGGTCCCTGCAGAGTTCGGGATGAATAATTCTGTAGGGACCCAAAACTTCTCGGATTGGACTTGTAATACGTCCCCTAAACCGACCTTTGTAGTGACCCAAAACTTCTCGGATTGGACTTGTAATACGTCCCCTAAACCGACCTTTGTAGTGACCCAAAACTTCTCGGATTGGACTTGTAATACGGCCCCTAAACCGACCTTTGTAGTGACCCAAAACTTCTCGGATTGGACTTGTAATACGGCCCCTAAACCGACCTTTGAAGTGACCCAAAACTTCTCGGATTGGACTTGTTATACGGCCCTAAACCGACCTTTGTAGTGACCCAACACTTCTCGGATTGGACTTGTAACGGCCCCTAAACCGACCTTTGTAGTGACCCAAAACTTCTCGGATTGGACTTGTAATACGGCCCCTAAACCGACCTTTGTAGTGACCCAAAACTTCTCGGATTGGACTTGTAATACGGCCCCTAAACCGACCTTTGTAGTGACCCAAAACTTCTCGGATTGGACTTGTAATACGGCCCTAAACCGACCTTTGTAGTGACCCGAAACTTCTCGGATTGGACTTGTTATACGGCCACTAAACCGACCTTTGTAGTGACCCAAAACTTCTCGGACTGGACTTGTAATACGGCCCTAAACCGACCTTTGTAGTGACCCGAAACTTCTCGGATTGGACTTGTAATGCGGCCCCTAAACCGACCTTTGTAGTGACCCGAAACTTCTCGGATTGGACTTGTAATACGGCCCCTAAACCGACCTTTGTAGTGACCCAAAACTTCTCGGATTGGACTTGTAATACGGCCCCTAAACCGACCTTTGTAGTGACCCAAAACTTCTCGGACTGGAGTTGTTATACGGCCCCTAAACCGACCTTTGTAGTGACCCGAAACTTCTCGGATTGGACTTGTAATGCGGCCCATAGAGAGAAGAAAATTACCACCTGTTTGTTTTACTTATATACGAGAAATAATATTCGTCTGGTGGTGAATGTCGTTAGTTTGTGTTGTTTTTGTCATTCGTTTTTAGACATACACGAGTTTGTTTTGATTTGTTTGATTTATTAAGAGAATAAATACTATGGTTCGTTTTATTTTGTTTACTTATGAATGATAAATACTATTCGTCTAGTGGTGAGTGTCGGTAGTTTGTGCTGTCATTGTCATTGTTATTCCTTGTTAGAAATGCGAGGTTTTTATTTTTTTGTTATGGTTTATATAGAGAAGAAATATTCGAGTGTTCTCTTTTTTCACTTTTAAAGGAGAAACTTGTCTGTCTGGTGGTGAATGTTATTACTCTGTGTTGTTATTGTTATTTAATTTTAGATATATCGAGGTTTGATTTTTCTTTCTGCTTCATTTATAAAGAGAAGATTAGTTTAGTGTTTCGTTAATTTTACTTATAAACGAGAAATTGTATTCGTCTCGTGGTGGATACTGATGGTGTGTGTTTTATTCTTGTTATTCTTGTTAAATATACACGAGGTTTTGTTTTATTTTGTTGGGTTTATACAGAAAAGAATTGCTGGTTTTTTTTTTTTTACTTTTAAGGAGAAACTCGTCTGTCTGGCGGGTGAATGTTGTTACTCTGTGTTGTTATTGTTATTCCTTTTTAGAAACACACGAGTTTGTTTTTCGGTTTGATTTATAAAGAAAAGAAATACTCGATTCTTTTTCTTTCCTTATAAGCGAGAAACGATCGTGTGCGGTGTATGTCGTTAGTCTGTATGATAGTTGTCCCTATTTAGATATACACGAGTCATTAATTTTTGCCTGTTTGATGTATAACAGAGAAATATCCAAGTTTTTTTTTACTTTTTGTAGTATTATCGACCCCTTACATAACTATACGAATTTCTTTAGATTTTCGATTTTTAAAGATGAGAAATACTGGAGTTTTTTTTTTTTCTTCCGTTTGGCAGATCTTTTGACTAATGTTTCTCCGTTGGCTTGGTTCCTTTCATTCATTTTCCGTGCGGCCGAGACTCAGACGGAAGGTAAGATATTATTATACAGTTGAGGAGAGGAGTAGAAAGGCGCGTGCGTGCGTGTGTGTTTTCTTAAGCTCCGCCTCGGTGAACATATTAATAAAACGAATTTGGAAACGAACGAAAGACTGACTCGCTTCTCTTCTCTTTTCGTTTCGTTTCGTCTCGTCCAATCTTTAAAGAAACTGGGAAAAGAAGAAAACGGGGAAAAGAAAATTGAAAAAAAAACGTAAATAAAAAAAATGGAAAAGAAAAGAAAAAAACAGGGAAGTGAAAAAAACAGGGAAATAAAAAAAACAGGAAAAAAAATGGGCAAGGGGATAAAAACAGGGAAATAAAAAAAAATAGGGAGAGGAGAAAAATCGGGGAAAAAACACGGAGAAAGAAACAGGGAAAAGAAAAAGACAGGAAAAAAAAAAGATTGGATAACAAACGGAAAAGAAAAACATGAAAAAACAAGGAAAGGAGAAAAAAACATGGAAAAGACATACACAGGGAAAAAAACAGGGAAAAGAAAAAAAACACGGAAAAACAGGAAAAGGAGAAAAAAACGGAAAAGAAAAAAACACGGAAAAACAAGGAAAGGAGAAAAAAACAGGGAAAAGAAAAAAAACACGGAAAAACAGGGAAAGAAGAAAAAAAACAGGGAAAAAATCACAGGGAAAAACAGGGAAAGGAGAAAAAAACAGGGAAAAGAAAAAAACACGGAAAAACAGGGAAAGGAGAAAAAAACAGGGAAAAGAAAAAAACACGGAAAAAAACAGGGAAAAGAAAAACACACGGAAAAACAGGGAAAGGAGAAAAAACAGAGAAAAGAAAAAAAACACGGAAAAACAGGGAAAGGAGAAAAAACAGAGAAAAGAAAAAAAACACGGAAAAACAGAGCAAGGAGAAAAAAAACAGGGAAAAGAAAAAAACACGGAAAAAACAGGGAAAAGAAAAACACACTGAAAAACAAGGATAGGAGAAAGAACCAGGAAAATAGAAACACAGGGAAAAACAGGGAAAGGAGAAAGAAATAGGGAAAATAAAAAAAACACGGAAAAACAGGGAAAGAAGAAAAAACAAGGAAAAGAAAAACACAGGGAAAAACAGGGAAAGGAGAAAAAAAACAGGGAAAAGAAAAAAACACGGAAAAACAGGGAAAGGAGAAAAAAAAGGGAAAAGAAAAAAACACGGAAAAAAAACAGGGAAAAGAAAAACACAGGGAAAAACAAGGATAGGAGAAAAAACAAGGAAAATAAAAACAAAAGAACAGGGAAAGGAAGGAGAAAAAACAGGGAAAATATAAACACAAGGAAAAGAGAAAAAAAATAGGGGAAAATAAAACAAACAGGAAAAAGCAAAAAAAGGGAAAATAAAAAAAATGGAAAAAAAAATGAAGAAAACCCACATTCGATTCTGATGACTCAAGGAATTTATTTTTTCTTCTCAGTTTGAAAATTTCTTAGACACGTGAAGTATTTTTTTAAGGTCGATTTTTTGTGTTATTTTTTTGTTACTGAAAGCAAGTCCAATTTTTCTTTTGTTATTGTTAAGCTTGTTAGTCGTGAAAGGTAGGTAATTTTTTTATTCTAATTCATTTACTTCGTTTTACTTTGACTTTTTTATCCTTTATATCTCATTCCTTTCGTAACTTCTTTTATACTTTCTTTGCTTCTTATCTTTTTTCTTTACAAATGTTTACACCTTTCCGTAAGTTCATCTAAGTTCTGTGCATCTTACCTTTCATTTCCTCTATTTTTCCATCCTTTCGCAATTTTCTTTGATAATTTCTTCGATTTTTTCGTTTTCTTTCTTTTTTCCCACTTTTCGTAACCTGATCTAGTTGACTTGCTCCATCTAATCATTCATTTCTTTATTGTCTTTTGACACACCATTCGTACCTTTTTTTCTCCTAATTTCTTTCGACATTATTAGTTTTTTGGGTCCTTTTTGCTTTCCTTTCTTGGGGTCCTTTTTGGGTACCTTTCGGGTCCTGGCTTTGGCGGTAGTGGGTCTGTTATTAATTTGATGATGGTGATGATGATGATGAAGAAGAGAAGGAGGTGGAGGAAGAGGAAGAGGAGAAAGAGGATGAGGAAGAGGAAGAATACGAATAGGAGGAAGATTAAGAGGAAGAGGAAGAAGAAGAGAAAGAAAATGAGAGAAAATAAGAGAAAGAACAAGAATAAGAAAAAAAGGAAGAAGAGGAAGAAGAATAGAAAGAAGAAAATAAAAAAGAAGAGAAAGAAGAAGATAAAGAAAAATAGAAAGAAAAAGAGAAAGAAGAAGAAAAAGAAGAAAATAAATGAGAAGAGGAAGGAGAATAGGAAGAAGAAGAGAAAGAAGAAGAGAAAGAAGAAGAGAAAGGAAAAGAAAAAGGAGAAGAGGAAGAAGAAGAGAAAGAAGAAGAGAAAGAAGAAGAGATAGAAGAAGAGAAAGGAGAAGAGGAAGAAGAAGAGAAAGAAGAAGAGGAAGAAGAAGAGAGGAAGAAGAAGAGAGAAAGAAGAAGAGAAAGGAGAAGAGGAAAGAGAAGAGAAAGAAGAAGAGAAAGGAGAAGAGAAAGGAGAAGAGGAAGGAGAAGACGAAGAAGAAGAGAAAGAAGAGAAAGAAGAAGAGAAAGGAGAAGAGGAAGGAGAAGACGAAGAAGAAGAGAAAGAAGAAGAGAAAGGAGAAGAGAAAGAAGAAGAGAAAGGAGAAGAGGAAGAGAAAGGAAGAGAGAAAAAGAAGAAGAGAAAGAAGAAGAGGAAGGAGAAGACGAAGAAGAGAAAGAAGAGAAAGAAGAAGAAAAAGGAGAAGAGGAAGGGGAAGACGAAGAAGAAGAGAAAGAAGAGAAAGAAGAAGAGAAAGGAGAAGATCAAAGGAGAAGACGAAGAAGAAGAGAAAGAAGAGGAGAAAAGAAGAAGAGAAAAAAGAAGAGAAAAAAGAAAAAAAAAGAGAAGGAAGAAAAAAAATGGAAAGGAGAGGAAAAAAAAGTGAAAAAAATAAGGGAAAAAAATGAGAAAAAAGAAGAGAAAAAAGAAGGGAAAGAAGAGAGAAGAAGGGAAAGAAGAAGAGAAGAAATAAGAGAAAAAAAGAAAAAGAATAAAGAAGAGAAAAAAAAACAGAAGAAGAGAAAGAAGCAGAGAGAGAAGAAGGGAAAGAAGAAGAGAAGAAATAAGAGAAAAAGAGAAAAAGAATAAAGAAGAGAAAAAAAGTAGAGGAGGAGGAATAATAAGAAAAAGAATAAGAGGAAGAAGAGGAGGATGGTGGTGGTGATGGTGGTGGTGGTTGTGGTGATGATTTTGGTGGTGGTGATGAGGCTTAATTAGGAACGGCATTCCACCACCACCACCACCACCACCACAATAATTATCGCCAGGTAATTAGGAGGTGAATTGTGGCTGAATCAAAAGACAGGTGTGCTAATTAACGTCTAAATATACCTGCCTTATCTTGCCTTATGATTACTTTCTCTCTCTCACTTTCTCTCACTTTCACTTTCTCTTCCTTTATTCTTTTTTCTGTCACTCAGTTTTTCATTTTCTCTTTTTTTTCTTCCTTTCACGATCCTTTTCTTTTTCTCTGTTTTCTTATCTCTTTCATTTTCTTTCTTCTTTCGTGTTTTCTTTATTTCTAATTTTGCTTTCCATTTATTTTTCCATCACTTTCATTTTCTCTCATTTTCTCCTTTCTTCTTTTCTTTCTCTTTCTTTTTTATTCATCCCTTTCATTTTCACTTCTATTTTTGTTTTGTTTTGTTTTTTGGTGTTTTTTTCATTCTCTTTATTTTAGATCACTTTCATTTTTACTTTTCACTTTCTTTTTTCTCTCTCTCTTCGTTGGTCGAGTTTTAATCCTCATAGGGACAGGAAAATATGTTGATGGTAAATAAGGAGGAGGAGGAGGATAAGGAGGAGGAGGAGGAAGAGGAAGAGGAGGAGGAGGAGGAGGAGGAGGAGGAGGGTCTTAATGTATATGACTTTTCCTTTTCCTTTTTCTCCTTTTTTTCTTTTTGTTTGAAGTGTTGCAATTTTTTATTCGTATTTTTTTTCCATATTTTTCTTGTGTATTGCTGAGTCCTTGTTCTTCTCTTCCTCGTTTTCTACCTTCTCCTCTTCATCTTCTGCCTGTTTTTTTTTTTCTCGTTTTGCAACACCTCTCATTTCTCTTCTTATTCCTCGTCCACTTATACTTTCTTCTATTTTTCATTCTCCTTCTCCTCTTCGTCCTTCTCCTCCTCATTATCTTCCAACTCCTAAAGTCACTAAACACAGGAAAAGTACCACTAGAATGGAAACTCGCTAACGTAGCTCCTATCTTTAAAAAAGGCGACAAGTCCCAACCAGGTAATTATCGACCGATCAGTCTAACGTAAATCGTGTGCAAAATTTTAGAGACAATCATTCGCGAAAAAATTGATTTTTTTTTTTTTTAAGATAACAGACTAATTAAGGATTCGTAAATGGTTTTCGAAACAAACGTTCCTGTTTGACTTGCCTTCTCGATTTCTTCAACTACAGCTTTCATGTGTACGATGAAAGTCAATCAGTAGACATTGTATATTTGGACTTTCAGAAAACATTTGACAAAGTCCCTCACAATCGTCTCCTTAGTAAATTGCAAACTCACGGTATAACCGGTAATATTCATAAGTGGCTCAGAGACTGGCTTACCGACCGTAAACAGAGAGTTGTTATGAATGGTATAGCTACTTTTACGCCTGTTTCAAAGCCGCTGGTGTGTGCGTTACCTAATCTACAGAGAGACTGTAAAAGAGGTTGAAGTGAATTCGTTCCATATTCCTAAACGTCTCGGCTCAGATTAGGACTATTTCCCAAGCCCACAGAGAAGATTAACTGGGTTTTCACGGGGGTGTCCCGTTGAGGGTGCAGAGGTCGTGTATGACAGTCACCGGAATCACGAAACAGTCCGTGAAAAACCCTGAAACTTCTACGAGAGGCTTTTAAACAGGCGAACCGAGGCACCGACGGGTTAAGGATACGTGCCGTGCAGCCTTACTGACCCTTCCCAGCAGCAGTGTGTGTGTGTCTGTTTACAGCTGACGATGTGTGTGTGTGTGTGTGTGTGTGTGTGTGTGTGTGTGTGTGTGTGTGTGTCATTGTGTGCTCTAATCTCTATGCCT
This sequence comes from Eriocheir sinensis, assembly GCF_024679095.1. Lineage (NCBI taxonomy): Eukaryota > Metazoa > Arthropoda > Malacostraca > Decapoda > Varunidae > Eriocheir > Eriocheir sinensis. The sequence continues at coordinate 375,372 of NW_026112252.1, forward strand.
ACCCATTTCCCTGCAGTGTAGATATAATTACACATTTCGGAGAGTAGAAACCAGTTCGGACTCCCAACGCTTTACAGCTGTTTTCACATATTCGGTTCCGTATTCAACTGTTCCAATGACTGCCCCGAGGTGTCTTTCGCCAGTCACTGACAGTTTCACGTTACTGCTTTGGAATGCTGTTTTGGCCCGATCGTATGCCTCTGGTTTTACAATCACCACAGACTTAGTGGCGTTGGGACGGTAACCTATTTTAGGGCCGTGTTCATTGACGAGGTCCCACCATTTCCTGAGGTCTGCAGACTTTCCTACCCCTGTGAGGTCATCCGCATACGCCACCTGTTTGACGTTGGTGTTTTCATGGCGGATGATGTCCTGCAGCTTCGTCATTCCCAGGGCAAACATTGCCATGGCCACTGGGTCGCCCTGGGTGGTGCCCTCTGAGGATTACTACTACTACTACTACTACTACTACTACTACTATTACTACTAATATTACTACTATTATTACTACTACTACTTCTACTACTACTACTACTACTACTACTACTACTACTACTACTACTACTACTACTACTTTTTTTTTACGGGCCTCCATCTATTAGAGTTGCGTTGTGAGCGGTATATTTTCTCATATCCTTTCACAAAGCAATTCATTGGCCCCACCCCGCCAATGACTGTGGCCGACAACCATCTTTATTCAATATTACAAACTTTACTTAACATTTTATTTTTAAGCTAACAGAGCTTGTGGTTGATACGACTATCAACCACCGTCGCCTCAAAGTCCAGGTCAGCAATGCGGGTGGTTTTGGGTGCAGGTGACCTGGTTCCTCTCAGGCAGACCAAGGCTAACCTCAGGAGGGAGAAGGACAGCCTGCATCTCATCCAGGCGACCACACTGCTTCTTGGCTGTTGTTTCTTATCCGCCAGTGTTTCGGCGAGTCTTGCGTAGAAGCTCTGCGCCCTTGGTACCATCCCTCCTGCCGTCGTGAATACTACCGGGGTGAAGGAGCCCTGGTCCACATTCTGTATTCTTTCTTCATATGCTCTGTTCTTCTCTTGTTCGTTTCTTCTGTGGGCTGCATCAATTGTCAGGTCTCTGTGGCAATGGGCCATGGGATCAAAGATCCTTATGTCAAAATATGCCCTTTGTCCACGAGTCCAAAACCCTCTGGCGCTAACATCCACTCGTGCTTCGTTCGAAACATTAGCGGTGCGTCTGGCGAGGTGTTCGCCTTGCAGAGGGAGCAGCATGGGTTCCACAGTCACGTCGTGGCAGACTTCTTTCAGCATCTGTGCTGTTACGTCTCTTACTTCATCATGTCTCATGCAGACGAAACCTCCTCTCTTGCATGTCATGGCATGATTTTGGTTGAAGGGTGAGCCACAGTTACACATGTTTGGGAGCCCATCCACTGGCCAGCCATACCTACTACTTCTACTACTACTACTACTACTACTACTACTACTACTACTACTAATAATAATAATAATAATAATAATAATAATATTACTACTAATATTACTACTACTACTTCTACTACTACTACTACTACTACTACTACTACTACTACTACTACTACTACTACTACTACTACTACTACTACTACTACTACTACTACTACTACTACTATTACTACTAATATTACTACTAATATTACTACTACTACTTCTACTACTACTACTAATAATAATAACAATACTTTTTTTTTCACAACAAAGGAAGCAGCTCATGGGCACAAAAAAAGAAACAATAATAAAAAAATAGAAAAAAGACCGCATGTCGCTGCTCCTAAAATAGAATCAAAAGAGGTGGCCGAAAGAGAGGTCAATTTCGGGAGGAGATGTGTCCTGATACCCTTCTCTTGAAAGAGTTCAAGTCGTAGGCAGGAGGAAATACAGATGAAGGAAGATTGTTCCAGAGTTTACCAGCGTGAGGGATGAAAGAGTAAAGATGCTGGTTAACTCTTGCATAAGGGGTTTGGACAGTATAGGGATGAGCATGAGTAGAAAGTCGTGTGCAGCGGGGCCGCGGGAGGGGGGGGAGGCATGCAGTTAGCAAGTTCAGTAGAGCAGTCAGCGTGGAAATATCGATAGAAGATAGAAAGAGAGGCAACATCGCGACGGAA
>NW_026112252.1:380000-397500 GCF_024679095.1 Eriocheir sinensis
GCTTGACAGAGAGAGAGAGAGAGAGAGAGAGAGAGAGAGAGAGAGAGAGAGAGAGAGAGAGAGAGAGAGAGAGAGAGAGAGAGAGAGAGAGAGAGAGAGAGAGAGAGAGAGAGAGAGAGAATGACATAGAATTACATAGAAAATCATACCACACAGACCACATGGTCCAGACTAGGTGGTCTGTCCTTAAACCTAATTGATTTTACATTAATTAGAAGGTTCCTAAACGTTGCATTTCTAATCTAGTTAATATTAAGTTGAAGGAAGTGACGGTCGAGCTTTTTTTTGAAGGAGTCAATCGTGTTACTCTGTACCACTGATGGTGGGAGCTTATTACATTCTCGCACTACAACGTTGGTGAAGAAAAATTTGGTGCAGTCTGAATTTACTTGTTTACATCTGAGTTTTACGCCATTGTCCCTCGTACGCAAAATGTCATCGATCATAAACAATGTTGATCTGTACATTCGTGAAACCATTAAGTATTTTAAAACATTCGATCAGTTTTCCTCGGAGGCGACGTTTCTCAAGAGAGAACATGTTAAGGGTGGAAAGCATTTCTACGTAGGATTTGTTGCCCAAGGAAGGGATCATTTTCGTTGCCCGACGCTGAACACCTTCTAATGTAGCAATATCCTTTGCATGGTGGGGAGACCAAAACTGTACCGCATATTCCAAGTGGGGTCTGACTAAACTATTGTAGAGCGGAATTATTACATCTTTATTCTTGAATAAAAAGTTTCGTTTAATGAAGCCCAACATTCTGTTCGCTTTATTTGCTGCATCGATGCACTGATGTGAGAATTTGAGGTTTGACGCGATTTTGACCCCCAAGTCCTTGACGCATTGAACGCTTTTGAGTTTAACGTCGCGCATTTCGTAATCGAACTTCTTATTCCTCGTTCCAACTTGAAGGACCTGTCACTTGTCTACGTTAAAGGGCATCTCCATCTATCCGACCAAGCTGAAATTTTGTGCAAATCCTCTTGGAGGTTTTGCCTGTCTTCGTCAGTGTGAACCGAGTTACCAATCTTTGTGTCGTCTGCAAATTTACTAATGCGATTATTGAGTCCAACATCCACGTCGTTGATGTAAATAATGAAGAGAACTGGGCCTTGATCAGAGCACTGAGGGACGCCACTAGTGACCGGCGCCCACTCTGAGTTAAATCCGTCAATCACTACTCTTTTGTTGTCTGTTGCGATTTAATTTTTAAAAGTAATTTATGATGTGGGACTTTATCAAACGCTTTCAAGAAACCAAGATATACTACGTCCAGTGATTTGGTTACGTCATAAACAGTGAAGAGGTCGTTATAAAAGGTTAATAGGTTTGATAGGCAGGATCTTTTGTTTCGGAAGCCATGTTGTGAGTCCCCAATTAATGTGTGGCTTTCAAGGTAACTCACAATTTTGTCTCTAATTATGCCCTCAAGTAGCTTACCTACAACCGAAGTTAGACTAATGGGCCTGTAATTACCTGGTACTTTTTTGTCTCCTTTCTTAAAAATCGGTGTCACGTTAGCCTTTTTCCAATCTGAAGGAACGATGCCTTGTCGCAAGAACATATTGAATACGGTTGTGAAGGAGGAGAGTATTTCGCTCTTTGTTTCTTTGAGCAGAGTTGGATATACTTTGTCATGTCCAGGACTTTTATTTGTTTTAAGTGATTTGAGGGCTTTAAGGACTTCATCATGTTTTATTTCAAAGTTAGGCAATGCATGCTCGGGATTTACATTAGTACTGGTGTTGGTGGTAGCGGGAGGTAGACTGTCAGTATTGAACACCGAGGAAAAGTAATTGTTTAATAGGTTTGCAACGTGTTGGCTGTTAGTCACTAGTGCACCGTCGCTGTTTGTAAAGGGTCCAATTCCACTTCTGATCGCCTTTCTGTTGTTTATGTAACTGAAGAAGGATTTCGGATTATTTTTACAGTTGGCTGCAATAGTTTCTTCATATCTGCGCTTTGCTGACGTACTAATCTTTTTAGTTGTCGCATGGCATCATTATAGAGTCTAATGTTTTCGGGCGAGCTTTGTTCTTTCTTTAATCTGTAAAACAGTTTTCTCTCCTTGACTGAGTGTTTAATTTCGCTATTAAACCAAGTTTGGCTTTATTTAGTGTTAATCGCTTCTCGCACAAGGGGACAAATGTATCCTGCTGAGTGAGTAAGTGATTTTTAAAGCTTAGCCAGGCGTCCTCTTCATTGCCATCATCTGACAGTCGCATTTCTATTAGTTTTCGACGGATTTCTACGAAGTTGGCTCTTTTGAAATTGGGCACCTTTACTTTATTTTCAGTCACCGATGTTTGAGCTCTAATGTCAACGTGCACTAATTTATGATCGCAGGAACCGAGGTGTTCTCCTACCGTGACATTACTAACTAGGTTATCTAGGTACGTTATAACAAGGTCGAGTATGTTATTTTGTCGAGTTGGTTCAGAAACCATTTGGCTTAGATAATTTTCTTCTAAACATTCGATCATTCTATGTGACTCACCTTCTGTACCTGACAGTGTCGCCCAGTCGATATGGGGAAGGTTGAAGTCTCCTAATATCAGTGAGTCGCTGTTGTTAAGTGACTGCCTTAAGATGCTGTACATTTCAAGATCGGCATCGAGTGATTGCCCCGGAGGCTTGTAAGTGACAGAGATATTTTTATTGACTCTTGCTATGTTTACTCGCACGCACAAATGTTCAACGTTACTGTTTCTTGGTGTTTTGTCAGTGGGTTGCAAATAGCTTTTGACATAAAGGGCGACGCCACCGCCTCTACGGTTTACACGATCGTTGTTAAAGAGTTTGTAGCCATCTATGTTGTATTCGGGACTTAAATCAATTTTTGTGGTGTCGATAAATGTTTCCGTTATAGCAATTACGTCAAAGTTTTCTGTCAGAGCAAGACATCGCAGTTCATCAAACTTGTTTCTTAGGCTGCGCGCATTGAAACTAAGGACTCTTAGGTTATCTTTAGGCTTGGTAATAGAGGTGGTGGTATTGGCGGGTTCAATGTTACGAGTTTGTTGCGGTGTATGGTGTCTATTTAAACGGGTGGGATGGAAGGACGTGGCTGAGAGTCGTTTTTTGTTCGGACGTTACGTACGGCGTCGTTGAGGAGCCTTCCGAATCTGGCTGCCCCGATGGGGGACAGGTGTATGCCGTCCCTTTGGAAAAGTTTACTCTGGCCGTAGAAACGGTCCGAGGCGTTAAAGAGCACGATGTCAAGCTCTCCGCAGAGAGTCTGTAGGCGGTTGTTGAGGCTGAAGGCCTTATAGACCGGGAGCCCAGAGGGTTGGGGGTAGCCGGAATACTAACCAATTTTCCTTCCTGCCAGTGTTCCATACGTGCATTGTTGCATATGAAACTGGACGACTGGCATGATATCTGTGGTGGGTGTGGCTTCAGCAGCCATTTAAATTCGACACCTCAGCTACCCTAGGTTAGCTTTTTGACCTAACCACTTTTAAGTACCTAGAATGTATGAGTTGTGGGTGGAGTTGTTCCAAAAAATTGATGACAGCAATTTTTGGTGGTGGGATGGACCTGCCAGTCCCAATTATGTAAGCCACTCCAGCTACCCTAGGTCAGCCTGAGAGCTAACTTCTCAGAACCTTTGCCAAAATGTTTGTGAGGATCCCAGGAGTCATAAATGGCCAATGACAGCAGTTTCCAATGGTGGGTACCCTGCCAGCCCTGCCCAAAGTGCCATGCCCCCAAAGTTACCCTAGGTCAGCCTGAGAGCTAACTTCTCAGAACCTTTGCCAAAATGTTTGTGAGGGCCCCAGGAGTCATAAATGGCCAATGACAGCAGTTTCCAATGGTGGGAAACCCGCGCCAGCCCCCCCCCCCCCCCAAAAAAAGTGCCACGCACCCCATGCTAACCTAGGTCCACGCGAGCTAGGCTACACATAACTCCCAAAAACATGGTATGAACTGCCCATGCAAAGGTGTCACAAGTACATCCAGAAACAGGATACTTTGTAACCCTTAGGCTATAAAGGTATTACATGTATTACTCGTTTTAGCAGTAATTGTCTTTGACTCACTAATTCTTGCTAAATCCTTCTCTTTAAACCTGTCCCTTATACAAACTTGCCCCTCTCTAGAAAGGATGTGTTTCAGGTGTGTTGGTGGTGTATTGGCGATATGGAAACAAATAAGGATGCTGTTGAGGGTGAAGCCAATTTGTATAATTCTAACGGGAACGATATGCATGAAAATGACAATATCAACGAGCAAAGCTCAACTCCCGCCTTGGATAATGAGGAGAGAGCCGACCAAACAGAAATCAATCCGACATCTAGTTCGAGGTCACATCCATCTTCATCTCTACCCACATCTCCACAGGTTAGTTCACTTTTATCTTTCTTTTCAACGATACCCGCTTTTTAATAATTAAAAATAGATATAAAAAAATCCTCTCACAACTCGCCCAATTGGTCCAAAATAATATGGGGTTAAATACCTCATAGACTTTTGCTCATGTTTCTTGCAACTGTGTCGTTGCAGACCCACAGTCCTGCCTCAAGATGCTTCATCTGTCTTAAGCCAACTGAGGAGGACAGCAAGCTCAAGACTTACAGCGAAACTGTATGGGCCACAATGAAGAAATGCGCATCTCAACGCCAGGCTCTGCATGCTGACCAATATGCAGATGTAACACGAAGAGTTATGAGTGTGACAGCACCAGATACCCTACAGTATCATCCAGCATGTCGGAAGACATACACGGCAGTGAAGCGGCCACGGCCAGGCGACACCTCAACAGAATGTCCTGGTACATCAGCCTCCCCCAGCAATGATGCCACCCCTCCGATGAAGAAACGACGAATGGAAACAAGAAGCGACAGTAGTATCCCAAAGTACGATGAGAAGGGGATGCTAGCAGGATCATGCCTGTTTTGTGGGAAGAGAAGAAAGAAGAAACGCGGCAAGGAAGAAACATTACTCAATATAGCTACACTGAATATGGCGAATTCAATAGCAGATAGGGCCAATCGTTCAAAAAACGACAGAATCAAGGCATTGGTCCGCAGTGGGGTGCCACTCATTGCCAAGGAATCAGTCTATCACAAGAAATGCTACAGTCTGTTCCTGGTTGAGACTGATGTAAAAGCCGAGTCAGAGCCAAAGGAATCTGCATATCACAAGAAGGCATTCACTTCACTCCGTCAGTACATAAAAACCGAAGTGTTAGAGAATAGGCAACCGGTATTTGTCTCCTTGCTACTTGATATCTATCGAACATATTTCATTGAAGTTGGTGGCGACCCTGGAAGGATTAATTCCTACTCAGCCCAATCTCTCCAACGCAAGCTTAAGGAACACTTTGGTGATGACATCACAGTGAAGCTGGCAAATTCGCGTCTAGGCAATTACATCTACAGCTCTGCTTTGACTGAGGAGGAAGCGTTTGCAGGCCTACATAGTGAAGAACATGAAGAAAATGAGAAGATCAAGTGGGTCGCTCGTCATCTCCGTAAACAGATCCTACAACTCCCAAAATCCAAGACTCCCAATCCAGCAAATGTCCAGAATCTGAAGGAATCTGCTGCCAACATCCCAGAACAACTGGATCTCATTTTCAAGACGTTGTTGGGCTCATCTGCACCAAAGGCCGGATCATTAAGTGAGATGACCAAGAGGAAAGCGAATTCAATGGCGTCAGACGCAGTTTTCAATGTCTCTCGAGGATCAATAAAGCCGTGGAAGCACACGGCGCTTGGTCTCGGATTAGCATCCATGACAGGCTCCAAGACATCACTTGAAATCCTCAATAGGACTGGCCATTCGATCAGCTACAGTGAAGCAAAATGCTTGGAAACTGAGTTTGCGTATGCGGTACAGAAAGAACATGGAGATGTTCCAGATGGCATTAAACTTGCCCCTGATTTAGGAACAGCATCAGTCTGGGACAATAATGATGCCAATATAGAAACCTTGGACGGAAAAGATACATTCCATGCAACCGTCGGGCATACCTACCAGAACGTGCCAGAACACCCCCAGCAGTCAAGTGCTTCGGCCTCAGAATTCAGGAGGGACGGAATCGAAGGAGTTTCCAGGGATACGAGCGGGAAATTCCAGCATTTCACCGTTCCTTAAACAAGGTGACATTTCCAAGGGAGAAAGATGCCACTACCACCCAACGAGACGATAAGACCACCCTCCAGCTTCTTGACCTCTACTGGTTCTGGATGATTCGAGAAGATTCTAAAAATTTACCGATGCATGCAGGATTTATGAGCCAGTTCGTCAAAGATCCCCTGCCTGTCCACACCATCTGCTACATGGACCCAATATCCAGTTCCCCTACTAATAATGACGTTGTTCGAGAAACAATGATCCGGACCCTGAACGTGGCAAAGGAAGCTGGGCAGGAGTATGCAGTTGTTACATACGACCTCGCCGTCGCGAAGAAGGCATACGCGATTCAAGAAGTGGAACGCCCTCTATTCGACGAACTCTTCATACTTCTTGGAAACTTCCATGTAGAATTAGCTTTCTACGGAGCCCTTGGTACCCTGATCAGCGACAGTGGAATCGAGTTCGTCTTGTCGGAGGCAGATGTACTGGCAGAAGGTTCCGTGCAAGGCTTCATCAAAGGGAAATTTTATAATAGGTGTACCCGGGTGCATGATATGCTGGTCACTGTCCTGGAACTGAAGCTGTATCAACGATTCCTAGACACCATTCCACAAGAAGATGCTGACAACTACCACCAAGTAATGACATCGACTCCTGAAGATCCAGAAGAAGTGAGAGGTTATCTCAATAATGAAGTCGTGGTGGAGCACCTTAACAAATATGAGGAATACTTCCACTCTGTGATGAGCGGTGAAGAGGGCGCCATGGCACAGTTTTGGGGAATTTATATCTACCTGGTGAATCGCCTCCATCGGGAACTACAACGCTGCGTCAAGACCAATGATGTGCGGTCATACATCAGCATCTTCCCAAAGATTGTCGAGGTCTTCTTTGCGCTCAACAGGCCAAACTACTCACGATGGGGGATGCTCTTTCTGCAGAAGTTGGAGACCGCCAACCCTGCTGTAATGACCATCTTAGAATAGGGTGCATTCTCTAAGATCAGAACAACGATGTATTTTAGCTTGTCGGCTTTTGATCTCTCTTGAACAAACTGTCAACAAGGATGCCAGTTCAAGCGCAAGAGGAATTGTTGCATTCCGGAACTCGGACCAAGCCTTGCGCCGATGGGCGTTGACAATGACACAGAGGGCTCTTGCGGTTTCGGAGCTGAAATCATTGGTCGGGATAGAGCAGGAAAACGGCACTGCAGCACAATGTCATCCATCACAAATCAATAAGGACAATATCCAAATGAAAGCTCTTGAAAGACAATCGACACCTTCTGCAACCCTTCAGCGATGAGGCCCCATCAACTTTAGTGAACATTGCCACTGGACGTGCAGCAAACGCAGCAACACAAAGTTATCTTCTTTCGACGATACGAAGAGGCCAAGAAGCTAGAGAGAAGTTCGAAGAAGAATGGGACGAAAACAGGAAACGCTTCACCCAACCCATAAAGAAAGTCAAAGTCGCTAACTTCGCCGCAGAGAACACGAAAAGGGGCCGTTGGCAAGTGCATCAAAGAGGGCACAGACCAATGCCGAGAACCTCAGGGATGCATTTGTCAAAATGATCGTTGTCGCCTCTCAAGACTCCGCCGTGGACCTCAGACACATCTTAAAATACCCAATAATCAAATACCCTCTAGCGCAGGGCTACTCAACCATTATGAGCAAAGGTCCAGTTAGACCAGTACAAATGTATGCAGAGATCCGATTAAATATTGTAGCTGGGCCCCAGCTCCAGGAGTAGCAAAATATAATTTTACATTATGAAAGTCCTAGCGATGGATTCTTGCAAGTGTATTTCCTTGACTGATTGTAGGGCCTACAGTCAGGCAAGGAAATCCCCTTGCAAGAATCTATCACTACCAGGACCATGTAAATCAGTTATATTTTTCTACTGCTGGAACTTGGGGTCCAGTTACAACACTCATAAGGTCCGGATTCGGACCGCGGGCCGCCAGTTGAGTAGCCCTGCTCTAGCGTTTGCCCACTGCGATGGTTCCCTGGTCAAGACCGACAAATCTTCTCTCCTGCATCATCTGGAAGCTGTACAGATGGAAACCATCAATGAACTCGACCACCCTGAGCTCTACACACGTGTATGATGGAGGACTTCTCCTGCACTCCATCCTATCGCAGACCTCCATTGGAGCATCCTATGCATCAATTGCGCGGACGATATTGTCGGTCATCTGTGCCTCAAAGGGAAAAGAGGTTCACATCTGCCTTGATAAGTACCTAGAAGATTCGATCAAAGGAAGCGAAAGAAAACTTCGAGAAGCAGTTGACTCGGCTTACAACATAACCGGACCAGAGCAGACCATCAGGCAAAGTGGAAAAAAGTTACTGGCAAATGGGATGTTCAAAGATCAGTTGGGGAGATTTCTACTGCAGGAATGGGGGAAGGAACATTACTGGCACATTCTGGAAGGTAAAACTGTCATTGCATCCTTTGGTGGAGATTGCTTGAGCTTCGTACCAGACAAGGAAAGCCACCACATCACTGTTACAAGACCTGCGGAATATCAGGAAACCATGAGGAGGCTGATACCCTCATATCCTTCCACGTTGCCAACACTTCAGCGAGCCACATCTGTGTGAGAGCCTCTGATACAGATGTTCTGGTGATCTTGATCGGGATGCTGGCGAGACAACGTCCAGAGGTTCGTGCAGCCAAGACTGTCATTATGGAGTGTGGCATGGGGAACAGCCGTAGGTACATCAACGTCCGCAACATCACCGATGGTCTAGAAGACATGAAGACAGGTCTACCAGAAGCGCTACCGGGGTTCCATGCATTCACTGGATGTGACTTTACCTCTGCTTTCTACAGGTGGGTTTGTGAGACCTCTGCGTTCAAAACTTGCAATAGCGAGAGGTGCAATGATATAGGGCCTAGGAAGAAACTTTCCTAGGTTCCTTTCTATTCAATGTCAATGCTATAAATACATTACTCTATCAACTAAGACTTTGATTTCAACTTCTATTTCAGAAAAGGCAAGGTTAAACCGCTCCAGATCTTAGAGAAGGACACAACAGGCAGATTCATAGAAGCATTCGTTGGCCTTGGGAAAATTGGTAACCTAGACACTGAGGCAATATCTGCATTTACCTGCCAAATGTATGGTCAAGACAAGACTGAAGACGTCAATGAAGCCCGATACCTGAGACTGATCGATATGACTGGAAAGGTTGAGAAGGTAATCTTGTAGCCAGAGAAATGGAGGGAGAATGGGTCTAACACTTTATATCGTAATCACTTAGAAAATTTTCAACATCCTTCCCATCTTTTCAGGAGAAGCAACTCTCGCATGTCAAGAAGCTGGACTGTGCTCTCCTACCACCTTCATACAAGGCATTAAAAGAGAAGATTCGAAGATCAAACTATGTTGCTGCTCTGTGGTGCAATGCTGATTCGCCTGCTCCTATGTGTAACGAATCACCCAGTGATTACGGATGGTGCCTTAGAGATAACCTCCTAGAGCCACTTTGGTTCTGAGGTGAAGAAATGCCACGTTCACTACACAGTGAGGAAATCGACAGTCAGGAAATTGCTGCAGATGAGGAATCTGACCTGATGGGCTCCGACGAGAAAACTGATATAGAAGCTTGGAGTGAAGATACAGACTCTGATGACGATAGTGAAATATAAATTTGACTGTGCATGTTTTCATTGATTGATAGATTCATTTCCATGACGTGACTAGCTTTACAATGTCCAAGGATGTGAAATCAAAGACTATATGTGGATCGACTGAAGTTGATTGCATTACTGGTAGAGGATAATATCACGGACACTGTTTCTTATAATTCTCAAGTTTTGAAGCATCTTGCTCTACACTATTTTCATTTCAGATTTTGTCGCAGATCTTGAAGTTCAAGTAGAGGGATGTACATGTATGTAGAAAACACTTAAATGTAGACAAACAGTTTCGTCAAAAATAATAAAACGATATTATATGTAGTAGTAAAAATCATTATCTTTATCACTTTGTTTCCAATAACAGCAATTTTACAGGCTCTAAAACACATTTTTGAAGGTTCTGAGAAGTAAGCTCACATGTTGACCTAGGTTAGCTTTGGGGGCGTGGCACTTTGGGGGCTGGCGGGGGCACCCCACCATTGGAAACTGCTGTCATTGGCCATGTATGACTCCTGGGGCCCTCACAAACATTTTGGCAAAGGTTCTGAGAAGTTAGCTCTCAGGCTGACCTAGGGTAACTTTGGGGCATGGCACTTTGGGGGCTGGCGGGGGTACCCCACCATTGGAAACTGCTGTCATTGGCCATTTATGACTCCTGGGATCCTCACAAACATTTTGGCAAAGGTTCTGAGAAGTTAGCTCTCAGGCTGACCTAGGGTAGCTGGAGTGGCTTACATAATTGGGACTGGCAGGTCCATCCCACCACCAAAAATTGCTGTCATCAATTTTTTGGAACAACTCCACCCACAACTCATACATTCTAGGTACTTAAAAGTGGTTAGGTCAAAAAGCTAACCTAGGGTAGCTGAGGTGTCGAATTTAAATGGCTGCTGAAGCCACACCCACCACAGATATCATGCCAGTCGTCCAGTTTCATATGCAACAATGCACGTATGGAACACTGGCAGGAAGGAAAATTGGTTAGTATTCCGGCTACCCCCAACCCTCTGGGCTCCTGCTCTATTACTGTAGAAGTCGCTCTTATCCCACGTCCGTGGTAGAATTCCCGAAATTAAAATATTTGGGGATTTAGACTTATATTGCTGGAAGAGCCTACGGTACTTGTCCAGCAGTTCCTCAGACCGGGTCGTGGTGACGTCGTTTGTACCTGTGTGGAGAACAAAGAGTGAGTCATTAGAGGCCTCAGCAGAGACCTCGTCCAGGGCAGCTGTGATGTCGTCAACACCAGCTCCAAGATAACAGTAGTTACGCCTACGACGGGGGACTCTGCCACCAAATTCAACCACCTGGTGGCGAATCATAGAATCACCGACCAAGAAGGTGCTCTGTTCCTCGTCCTCCTCCTCCAGTATGGCAAATCTGTTGTAGCAATGAGTAGAATAAATGGCTCTAGGGGCGGGTCTGGCTCCTCCTCTCACGGGGTGAAGCCTTCGGCGTCAGCTCTACCGGTCCCCTGTGACATGTCTTCTTCGGAAGGTGGCTGGGCATCGACAGCAGGTGCGGAGGGTCATGAGGCATCACTTGCAGCAGGGGCGACGATGTTGGCCTGGATAAACTCCTGCAAGGTTTCAACAGTACTTGTTAGTTCGGTGATCTTCTCGCCAGCGGTAAGCCTTTCGTCCTGTTGATGGAGTCTCGTTTCCATCTGCTGTGTCAACAGGCAGATCTTGCAGACGGTCGATCGTCCTGAGAAGAAATGAGCAGAGAATTTTCCTGTGCAAGTCGAGCATTTCTTTAGCGCAATCTTGGTAAGGAGGAGAGAGCAAGTGAGTAGTGTTTATCTATTTATTTGCTTTTCTTTTTCTTTTTCGTAGGGCAGAGGGACGCGCGCGTGAATAAGAGAGAATAAGTGTGTGTGTGTGTGTGTGTGTGTGTGTGTGTGTGTGTGTGAGAGAGAGAGAGAGAGAGAGAGAGAGAGAGAGAGAGAGAGAGAGAGAGAGAGAGAGAGAGAGAGAGAGAGAGAGAGAGAGAGAGAGAGAGAGAGAGAGAGAGAGAGAGAGAGAGAGAGACTCATAGATACATACATATGCACACGCAATACGGTATGTGTTGGGGGGGGGAAGAGTAGGGGAGTAGATATAATATCAACTGATTAAATAATTACATAAGCATTATACCTGTTAAAATGGTCTCTCTCTCTCTCTTCTCTCTCTCCTTCCCGTCACCTCCCCCTCCACAATGCATGGCTCTCAATGAAGACGATTAAACAGTTCCGAAGTTGCTGTTGTGTTTGCAAAGGTAACGATCCCCCTCTCGGCCTTCGGGAATAATTGATGTGAGAGTCGAAAGCGCCTGAAAACACCCACGTTAGAGCACTGGGGTCCGTCTGCAGGAGCCACCAACTACAGTGTAGTTGGTGGCTCCTGCAGACTTGACTTGACTTGACCAGAGACTTGACCGTGTAGTTACTACACGGTCAAGTCTCTGACATCCCCGGTGGCACCTGGCAGACCTGTGTGTCGCTGCGCCGCGGGTGATTTTAATTATCGAAAAAGAGAACTCGTGTCTCCCGCATTGTTCTTTTTCTTATTTCTAAGCAGGAGCGTGTGGCCGGCAGGCAGGCACGCATGACACACACACACACACACACGGCCCGGTAGCTCAGTTGATAGAAAGTCGGCCTTACAACCAGAAGGACCGGGGTTCGATTCCCCAGCCGGGTGAAGATAAATTGGGTTAATCTTCTTTCACGTGTAGCCCCTGTTCACCTAGCAGTGAGTAGGTACGCGACGTCAGGCAAGGAGTTGTGACCTCATTGTCGCGGTGTGTTGTGTATGAGTGGTCTCAGCCCTACCCAAAGATCGGTACTACGAGCTCTGTGCTCCTCCGTAGGGAAACGGCTGGCTGTCTCGAGCATAGCTGGGCGTTATCGCGATAAGTTATCGCTGATAACAAAATCGGGTTATCGGCCATCCGCTACTTATTTAAATATATATCGGTATCTTCGTTACTTTTGTAACCAAACTAGCGATAATCACTACTTTTTTCCGCCTCAGAAAAAAACGTCTCCTCCCTACTGCGCATGCGTGGCCGGGCGCCCGGTGTTGTATGAAAATTTCGGGGTATGAAATATCTTCGTGTGAAGAGATTTCATACTTAGATCATCAACATTAAAAACTAAGCTTATGTTTTATATTAGACTCAAAAGTCAATATATCAAAGAGAAAATCATTTAACTTTGCCCCCAAAACGATTATTCACTGCCTCAAATTTGATATTCCCCTAGTCGTTTGTGAGCATGACACGGTATTGAAGGCAACCTGTGGTGTGTTATTTGGTGTCCCATCGTCAAAAGCTGGCGCTTCTCTTTACAAACACTGGTCTCTCGTGAACTGCGCATGTTCAGACCAGTAGTGAAATACAGTCTCACAAAGCTTTTTTAAGAGTTGCTGGAAGGCTGAATCAGACATACAGTACCACCATTCGCTGTTTCTAGAACGACAATCTGTACATATAAATACAACTCGTAAAGAATGTCGTTCTAGAAACAGCTTGTATGGTGGTAGTGGTGCTGTATGTCTGATTCAGCCTTCCAGCAACTCTTAATTAAGGTTAAAAAGATTTGTGAGACTGTAGGTCAACGCTTGCTGGTCTGAGCATGCGTAGTTCACGAGAGACCAGTGTTTGTTGACGGTGGGGACGCCAAATAACACAACACCGGCTCAGGCGTTTCTAGTATTACCGTCCATAGGTACGTGTCAACGTGTGGTTTTCGGGTTTTGTAAGTTTTCTAAAATACAGATAATGAAAATTTGAATTCATCTATGTTTTTCTATTTGAAATATGAATATAGTATCGTTTTCACCTATCGGACTTATCGCTAGCTAGTATCAGAATTGTGGATTTATATCGGGTATCGGTTATCGGTTATTGGCTATATTTGTGTCTCCAGTTAACGAATATCGGTTATCACCGATAAGGTTTTTCATTATCAGTTATCGGTTATCGGGAATAAGGTTTTCTGTTATAGTGCCCAGCTATGGTCTCGAGAGAGACCCGCAGCAGACCAAGAGGTGATTTACACACACACACACACACACACACACACACACACACACACACACACACACACACACACACACACACACCTCCACCACATTCCAAAGTCTGTCCTTCAATACTTTCATTTTCTATGGGAATTCTGCGTGCTAGAAGGGCGTGTGTGGAGCATCTCAAGGTCGCAGTGCGGGGAGGGATGAATGTGTGCCTCTGAGCGGTGCGGCGGGCAGCGCGGTGTGTGTGTGTGTGTGTACGGTCACTCGGTGTGTCCAGGCAGCCCGTCACTGAGGAATGCGAGGAATGCGGCGCGGGTGGACTTTAAACCGGGGTACGCGAGGGTCCGTGGGAACGCTTTTGAATGACGCGGCGCCGGCTATTTATAGATTTGAGGCCATTACTCGCGTGCTCTCAGGAGGGCTGCTGCCCCTGATGGTCCATGACGCAGCCTATTAGCGACATCAGCACGGCACAGGGAGTCTTCTTGCTGCTATACAGGCTAATCAGCCTGTTTGAAAAGCCTCTCGTTGACGTTGCTGGGATTGTCGTGGACTGTTTCGTTATTTCGGCGTTCCTTCTCCTCCTCCTTTTCATTCTCATCTTTCTATTTCTCATTCATCACAGTCTTCCTTATTCTGTCTTCCTCCTCCTCCTCCTCATCATCATCATCATCATCATCCCCTTCCTCCGTCCACCTTCTCATTTATCTTTCTACTTCTTTTTCATATTGTCTTTCTTCTTCTCCCCCTCCTCCTCCTCCTCCTCCTCGTCCTCTTCTCGTTCCTCCGTCCACCTTCTCATTTATCTTTCTACTTCTTTTTCATATTGTCTCTCTTCTTTTCTCTCCTCCTCCTCCTCCTCCTCTTCCTCTTCTCGTTCCTCCGTCCACCTTCTCATTTATCTTTCTACTTCTTTTTCATATTGTCTCTCTTCTCTTCTTTTCTCTCCTCCTCCTCCTCCTCCTCCTCTTCCTCTTCTCGTTCCTCCGTCCACCTTCTCATTTATCTTTCTACTTCTTTTTCACTCAGGAAGGCTTTACCATGACTCATCTCCTCTCTCCGAAAATAAGATGACTCAAAAGGAATATAGCGTGACTCACCTCTTCTCTGCAAGCATTATATGACTCAGAAAGACTTGTGTGACACACCTTCCCTGCATACACAAGCCGACTCAGGAGGGACCTCGTGTGACTCACCTCTCTGCATGCTTGAAGTAATGACTTAACCCCGTAGACTAAAGGAGAATGCATGCATATTTGTGAGTCATTGAAATATAGACTTTGGGAGAATTTGAGTCAGTGAAGGGAGGAAGGAATGGAGAGGGGGAGGAGGAAAGGGATGAGTCATGAGTCAGTTGTATAAGGTGGATGATGAGAGAGAGAGAGAGAGAGAGAGAGAGAGAGAGAGAGAGAGAGAGAGAGAGAGAGAGAGAGAGAGAGAGAGAGAGAGAGAGAGAGAGAGAGAGAGAGAGAGAGAGAGAGAGAGAGAGAGAGAGAGAGAGAGAGAGAGAGAGATGCCTTTAGCGTAGTGTATTAGCCCTAGTAAGGAGGAGGAGGAGGAGGAGGAGGAGGATAAGAAGAGAAGAAATAAGATTAGGAGGAAGGAAAAAAAAGGGCCGTGGGGGGAGTAAATAAAGAGAAAGAGAAGGAATAAGAGGATTGGGAAGAGGAGAAGGAGGAGGAGGAGGAATACATAGGAATACATAGAAAGAACAGACACCAGAAGACCTATCGGTCTATGGCGAGGGTGTCTGTTTACTACCGCTACTACTAGTAATCTACGTGTGGTAGGATAGGACATAAAAGATGAAGGCTCCTCCCCACCCACCTCTCCCTCCGGCAACGTGCCGGCAGGAAATAGTTAGAAGAGAACACCATGTACCTTTAAGGAAGAAAGGGACATGGAAATTTTACAGTAAAGAGAGAAATAAGAGGAAATTACTACCCTTAACTTACACTACTGGTAACCTAAGCTGTGGGGGAAAATGACTTCATTATATAAGAACCTAAGAACATAGAAATACAGGGAGACTGGAAGAGGACGAGTGGCTACACAGGGCAGCCCCAGAATCCCCACTAAGACCCACGATGGGTGAGGTGTAGTTTCAGGGCACAGGTGGAGGCTTGATCCTCGTTTTACCGGCGGTACTAGGCACGCACCAGTAACCTGTCACCTTACTGCACCCACACCTCACTCCACCTGCCATGCGGACATTAACTGTTGCTTTACTCTATTTTGACTTTCGCTACTTGCAATCTAGGTTGTGGGGAGAATTATATGAATATAGGTTGAGGTCGTGCTGCAATCTGTCTAAAACATGCGAAAAAGGGTCAGTATAATCTTATATCCATGAAGTACTTATCCAAAGAAGACTTAAAGCTATTGATACTCTGTGCGCTAACTACTGACGGTGGGAGTCTATTCCAATAATCGACGACTCTGTTATTGAAAATAACTTTTGTGCACCAATGTGTTACATCGATTTCCTTTTAACTGCATACCGTTGCTGCGTGTTCTTGTGTTGGTGTCTCTCTGAAATATACTATCTGGGTTAATGTTGTCGAATCCATTAAGGATTTTGAACACTTCAATTAAGTCCCCTCTTATCCTTCGCTTTTTTAGGGAAAACATATCTAAACGCTTTAAACGCTCGTCATATGGCAAGTTTCGGAGCACAGGAATTTGTTTGGTTGCTCGTCGCTGTATCTTTTCTAGCAAAACTTGATCTTCGATATAGTTCGGTGACCAGAACTGAACGGCGTGTTCTAGGTGTGTTCTTACTAATGCTAAATATAATCTCTTCATAAGTTCGGGTGAATTATAATCAAAGTTTTTTGAGATTAATCCCAACATCATATTGGCTTTTTTACTCGCTGCAGAACATTGATCACTCATTTTAAGAGTGTTACTGATAATGACACCAAGATCTTTTTCGTGTTTTAATTCGCTGAGCTCATGTCCTTGAATCTGATATTTTAAGTTCGGATTTGTTTCACCTATGTGCATTAAATAAGGAGGTGAATGAAAAGGGAGAGAAGGAGGAATAAGCAAACGAGAATGATATATATATATATATATATATATATATATATATATATATAGAGAGAGAGAGAGAGAGAGAGAGAGAGAGAGAGAGAGAGAGAGAGAGAGAGAGAGAGAGAGAGAGAGAGAGAGAGAGAGAGAGAGAGAGAGAGAGAGAGAGCGAGAGAGAGAGAGAGAGAGAGAGAGAGAGAGAGAGAGAGAGAGAGAGAGAGAGAGAGATTTACATAGATAGATTTACATAGAAAATCAGACCACAGACCCCATGGTCCAGACTAGGTGGTCTGTCCTTAAACCTAAGTAATTTTACATTAATCAGAAGGCTCCTAAACGTTGCATTTCTACTCTAGTTGATATTGTTGAAGGAAGTGACGGTCGAGCTTATTTTTGAAGGAGTCAATCGTGTTACATTGGACCACTGACGGTGGAAGCTTATTCCATTCTCGCACTACAACGTTGGTGAAGAAAAATTTGGTGCAGTCTGAATTTACTTGTTCACATTTGAGTTTTACGCCATTGTTCCTCTTGCGCAAAGTGTCATCGATCATAAACAATGTTGATCTGTCTACATTCGTGAAACCATTAAGTATTTTAAGAAATTCGATCAGTTTTCCTCGGAGGCGACGTTTCAAGAGAGAACATATTAAGGGTAGAAAGCCTTTCTTCGTAGGATTTGTTGCGCAAGGAAGGGATCATTTTAGTTGCCT